>NC_133660.1:36242010-36433721 GCF_037893015.1 Macrotis lagotis
TTTATAGATGAGGAACCTCAGGCAAACAGACTTAACTGACTTTTCCAGGGCCATGGCTAGTAAATATCTGAGGTCCATCTTCCTGACTTCAGGCTCAGTATTCTATACACCAAACTGCCTAGCGACCCTTTCCAGTAGGTAGAGTTGAGTAATGATGATTTCTCTATCTTTGCCCTTCCATGGCCACCACATATTCTATCTTTGCCCTTCCATGGCCACCACATATTCTGAATCCTTGCTTGTAGTCAGAGGGCATAGTTAAATAAGTGACTGACAAATAGCTCACCTATTTGGAAAACCCTAAGAGTTTTAAACACTGAGAATTCTAAATGGCCACTGTCAGTAGCAAGGTTAGAGACAAATCCCCCAGTGTAGTCCAGGTATGGCTGAGAGGGCTCTGTGATGCAGTATGTTAATCAGCTACCCTGCCAGATCCCTACCCCTCTGCCTGCTATTTTGACTTTTCTCTTATTTCCTCACATCATATTCAAAAACAATTTAAAAACATGCTTTTTTTTAAATACAGGGTGACCCAAAAGTCTTAGTGCAGTTGTACATTTTTTTAATCTCTTTAAATTGCCCTATGTCTTTTGGGACACCCTCTATTCTCCTCAAAAAACAGGAGAACTTTATCTGTCTCATGAATTAATGAATTTTTTCTGAACAACCAAACCATTGAGTTTTCCCCATAAGTTTTCAGTCATCTTAAGCCAACTAGATGGCATGATAAACAGCAGCTGAACATGCATCAGTTGGTTCTGGAGATAGGTAAGCACCCTTCCTGATGGTTTACATTGCCCTGGCCAATGGAAAGGGAGTTGGGTTGAGATCCCCAAATCTGGAGTGGTGAAACCTGACCCATCCAGGAGAAGATGGAGGGAGCCCCAGGGAGAGTTCTCTTTTCATTGCCCTGGAACAAGTGCCCTGGGAAAGGGACCCACACCTTGGAAAGTCTGGAGGATTGGGCAGCGTCTGAAGAGCTCGGGCTCTGGGCAGTGTACTAGCAGATCAGAGCAACATAGACCTATGAGTGGCAAGCTGACCTCGTGCTACTGTTTAAATTTCTAGCCCAACTGATGATTACAAGAGACATATCTAGATTAACCATGATGTGGTCTGACCTGTTGAAATATTGTGGTGCTTCATAGGTTATGAGTCACTATTTTGTTGCCAAAGATCACATGCTAACCCTTTGCCCCATTTGCTGGAGCCCCAAGGTGCCTCACGGATATGGGAGGAAAAGATCATGTTTAAAGGCCAATGACTGGCGGCATCCGGACCATCACCCAAAGTCCTATTTCCCTTCAAATCAGGTCATGGGTTTGAATGGTGCTGGTAAAGGCAAGTGAGAAGGATGTGTTTGCTCAACAGCCCCCTCACTATGCTGAACATAACTGTGCAATTCACATCATCATGTATATGACAACATGGTCTTCTTCGACTTCGAAGGATGAACATCAAAACTAGACAAGAGTTAGGAAGGTCCAAGTTTGAACCCTTCCATAGTACCTTGCTAGTTGTAGTTGTTGTTTATTTCTCATTCTCAAAAAAAGATCATGACATCATGGAGGTGATGCCATAACACACAAACGAACTGGATTGAGGTGAGATGATTGGGGGTGGGGGGTGGATGGGTGGGGAGGTGTTGTTCAAAGTCACCAGCTTCACTTGCTCCTCCAGAGCCATCTGAGTCCACAGATCAGGACAACTGCGGATGGAAACCTTGGCCTTTTTAAGCTAAGGTCTTTTACTGGTCTCAGTTTGCTAACTAACACCCATTCAGTGATTAAGGCCAGACAAGAGAAAGATGAGACAAAGAGGCAAAAAATGACCATTTTTACTTTGTCCCAAAAAGGTGAGGGCAAGACCCTAATGGTTTCTCAGTGATTAAGAGGTAAGAAGCAAAAACTAGCCTTGGTTAACAATTGTTTCTGTTTGGGCCAGAAATCCAGAGGGTCTTTCCCCTGCCAGACTAATTGAACAATGCTATATAGAAATGTATATATATATATATATATATATGTGTGTGTGTGTGTGTGTGTGTGTGTGTGTATGTGTATGTGTGTGTGTGGAAATATACATATAGCAATAAATGTGTATAATATAAACATATGTATATAATATTAATATATATAAAGCACTTGGCAAATTTTAAAGCACTAAAAATGTTAGTTATTATCTCATTATCAAATATGAAATAGAGACAGAGAGGCAGAGAGACACAGAAACACAGAGATAGAGAGACAGAGAGACAGAGACAGAGAGAGAGAAACGTAGAGACAGAGAGAGAGAGAGAGAGAGAGAGAGAGAGAGAGAGAGAGAGAGAGAGAGGAGAGAGAGAGAGGGAGACAGAGACAAAGACAGAGAAACAGAGAGACAGAGACCTAGACAAAGTAGCAGTGACAGAGACAAAGAGAACTTTCCTTTTACTTCTCTAGCCCTGGCCACTGCCTTTCTCTATAGATCCCATACTGAAATGCGGTGATGGAGTAGAGAAAAGACTACAGCGTAAGATAATAGAAAGTATGACTCCTTCTTACATTCTGCACTGAAGAGCCCTTTAAAAACCCTAATGGAAAATGAGAAGGGGGATCAAAGAAGATAAGTATGTATGTAGACATATGGGTACAGATATCTACTCACAGACCTGTGTCTCTGTTTCCATATATCTAGTCTATATGTCTCTGTGTGTATTTATATGGATGCATATGGCTCTAGGGTTGGAAAATAGAACCTCTGAGGAAAATTTAAAGACATCTAAGGGAAAAGATGGAGATCTAATGCAATAAAATTCGTTCATTTGTTGAGCTTCTTCAACTTTTTAATGGAGCCACTGGATGAAACAATGAATAGAGCACCAGGGCTGGAGACAGGAAAACCTTAGTTCAAATTTGGTCTCAGACACCAGCTATGTGAGTGATCCTGGGCAAGTCACTTCACCTATTTACCTCAGTTTCTCCATCTGTAAAATGAGCTGCAGAAGGAAATGGTAAACACTGTAGTCTCTTTGATAAAGAAATTCCAAATGAGGTCAGAGAGAGCCAGAAATGACTGAACAACAAATTTTTGGTTTTTGGTTTTCCTGGAACATGTTAGATTCTTTTTTATGTGGCTAAAACTAACTACCTAAGCATTATGAAAGGGAAATTAGCAAAATGAACTGGTGAAAGCAAAATAAGACAATGGTGCTGGGAACCTGATGAAGGCAGACGGCCAATTAGACAATTCAGGCAGTTTGTTTTTCAGTTCCTTTCCATCCCCCCCCCCATTTGGGTGACCCCAATGTCAGAGTTTGGTGGATGTGACTTTTCCAGATAATTGTCCCAGCTCTCCAATTCATTTGACACAAGTGGATTACTGCCCTGAGTTCAATTCATTCCTATATAGTATAAGAAGCAAATTTTTAATAAATCTTTTGTTTTTGGACAACCTGCAAAAAATCATCGGCTCTCCCTGAGCTTGGCACACCAGTGGGTGGGACTGTGGCAGGTGCTCCTGTCCCACGGAGCACACATCCTTCTCTCAAATGGAGCTTAGTTTCAATTTGAGTGGCTCCTACAAAACCCAAATTAGCTGGGTATTTAGGCAGCCCTCCAGATGAGCTGGGGGCATGCACATTTCCCAGTAGCCTGAACATTCCATTTGTGGAGGGATGACAGAATCTGAGAGTTTCAGATGACTTTTGCTTCTTCAGACCTGACTCTATCTGATTCCTGTGGCCCAGTGCTTCCTGGGAACCAACTGCACCTTAGCTAAGGAAGGAGGTGACATCATCTGACTCTCAGTCCAAGTGTTAAACAAGCAACTTGCCTCACAAACAGATTGGAATAGGGGCCTCCAAGTATTGAACGCTTTCAGTTGAATTAATAAGCTCTGCTCTAGGAGGAAGTGTTATTTCACTAAAGTTACGAAGTAGATTCAGAAACCCACATTCCCCCAACTAACAAGTAATTCTTTTCTCTCCCTCCTCCCAAATGAACAATACAAAAAACATTTTTTAAACATACAAAACTGTGCATAGTCATGCAAAACATTATTCCCACTTTGGCCACTTCCAAAAATATCCTGTTCTTTATTTTAAGTCAATCATCTCTCTTCCAGAAGGGCAGAAGTGGGCTCATCTTAGTCCTCTGCAAATCTCCTTAATCACTGACTACCTAGAGTTCCAGAGACTCTTTCACAGTTGTTTCCTCTGTAATGCGGCCATTATAGACATTATTCTCCTAGTTCTGCTCACTTATCCTGTATTGCTTCATAGTATTTTTTCAAATTTTCTCAGAAACTGCCCATCTTTTTCGGTTTCTTTGATATAACATTCCTCTGCAATCACATACTGTGATTTACTTATTTAACTATTGGAAGTTTGGTCACTTCCTAGGTTCCTTCTTTCCTTCCTTCCTTCCTTCCTTCCTTCCTTCCTTTCGCCCTCCCTCCCTCCCTTCCTTCCTCCCTCCCTCCCTCCCTCCTTCCTCCCTCCCTCCCTCCCTCCTTCCTTCCTTCCTTCCTTCCTTCCTTCCTTCCTTCCTTCCTTCCTTCCTTCCTTCCTTCCTTCCTTCCTTCCTTCCTTCCTAACATTGTTAGAGCACTGATCTGTGGTTAGGAAGATTGGAGTTCAAATTTGCCTTCAGATACTTACTGGTCATGTGGTCCTGGGAAAGCCACTTAATGTATATCTGCCTCAGTTTCCTCAGTTATAAAATGGGGAATGATAATAGTACCTACCTCTCAGGATCCTTGGGAGAATCAGATGAGATAATATTTATAAAGTGTTTAGCTCAACATGGGATACATGCTGTTGTGATTCGGACATTTTTAGTCATCTCTGATCTACCATGACCCCATTTAGGATGTTCTTGGCAAAGATAGTGGGGTGGGTTTGCTATTTCCTTCTCAGTTCATTTTGCAGATGAGGAAACTGAGGCAAACAGGGTTAAGTGATTTGCTTAGGGTCACTCAGTTACAATGTGTTCTAGACCAGATCTGACTTCAGGAAGCTGAGTCTCCCTGACTCCAGCCCCACTGTTTTATCCACTGTGCCACACAGTAGGTACTTAATAAATATTCCCTTACCCTTCCTGAGTTAACCTTTCCCAGCCCAAATCAGCTGAACTCCCAAGTCTTTCCCTTAAAAAGTTATTCTGATATAGCATCTGGATTTTCATGCAGACCTGAGTTAATGTTCCTTAAGCCACTGAAAACTGCAATGTTTCTTTGAGAAATGAAAAGAAATGACCTCAATCCAATCCACAGACCCTCAGTTTCCCTTAGCCAGGCAAGTAAAGTTACAAGTAAAGTTCATGGTCTTCTGCCTAGAGCCCATCTCTCTCCTTCCACTATTACCTTCTGTTTAGGAATTGTCATTTGGGACCAATGGACACAGAATTTCCAAATGGAAATGCAATTGTGTTCTGAAGTCCTGCTAAGCTAGGAACCCCAGGTCCTCACCTGACTGTGCTTGCCAAGTTCAAACCCGCAGATAGATCTTGGGGGTCACTAGCTTTATGTCACAGGGATCACTGAGAAAGCACAATTATAGCCCGGACATGGAAGTTGGCACTTATCCACCTAACTTGGAATTCTCTAAGCTGATGAGGTCCTTGTGTTCTTCACCAACATCTTCTTGATTGAGTTCTGAAAGGAGATGAAACAAGGTAAGAACAGAGGGAGAAGGAGACAGAGAGAGAGAGAGAGAGAGAGAGAGAGAGAGAGAGAGAGAGAGAGAGAGAGAGAGAGAAGCAGAGTGGGGGGAGGGAGGAGACAGAGACAAAGAAAGGAGAGAGAGAGGAGAGACAGAGACAGAGAGAGACAGAGACAGACAGAGACAAAGAAAGGAGAGAGAGACAGAGAGACAGAGAGAGAGCATCACCAAATGACCCTTTCTCTCAGCTAGCACTTATTGTGAGATTTTCTTGAGAATAATTGAATGCAGGAAAGAAAGTTAAACAAGGTTTGTATTGACGGATAGGCGGGGCATGACTGAAGTTGACTTACTGCAGAGACAAATGGTCAAGTCAATCACCTGTACACAAGGGGGGCTAGGGAACATCAGCCAATGAAAAGACTGCAGCAAACACAGAGTACAAAAGGAATGGCAGAAAGGTTACATTATTTCTCAGCTGTCACATTATTTCTTCGTTGTCTCCCTTTTTCGTTTTAAGGCTTTTGTTTTATGACATTTCTTAGCCAAATCCTGAAATAAAGCAAACAGATGTCAAGTATTCCTCTAATGTTTAGTGGTTTATAATATTCTTTTTAGTATTCTTTTTAGTTCTCACCTCCCATATCCCATCTGTTGCAAAGTCCTGTTGGTTCTGCTTTGGCAACATTTCTCATGTATATCCGTTCTCTCCTCTAAAACTGCCACCACTCTGGTCTGGACCCCCATCCCCACCCCACCTCCCCATTTCCAGACCAATACAATACCTTTCTGGTTTGTTTCCTTGACTCAAGTCTCTCTCCACTCTAGTCATTTCTCCATTCAGCTACCAAAGTAGTCTCCCTAAAGAGCACAAGTCTGTCCACATACAGGCAGTGTTGTGGTTCACTCATTTTGCGTGTATTGGACTCTTTGAGGGTTTTCTTGATAAAGAAATTTCCTTCTCCAGATCATTTTGCAGATGAGGAAACTGAGGCAGACAGGATATAGTGACTTACACAGGGTCACCCAGCTGGTCAGTGTCTGAGGTCAGATTTGAACCATAGGTCTTCTTGCCTCCAAGCCAAGAACTCTATTCACTGGGCCACTTAGGATTAAATTTATAATCCTATTTGACCTTTTAAAGCCCTTCATAAACTGACTTCTTACCTTTCCAATTTTCTTCCATTTTATTGTACAATCCACTAACACTGTCCTCTTTGCTGTTGCTTGCCTAAGACAACCCATCTCTTAATTCTGCATTTTCCCTTCCTTTCTGGAATGTTCTACCTTTTTCATCTATGCCTTCTGGCTCACCTAGATTTCTTCATATCTGAGATAATATACCAACTTCTCTAAGAAACCATGTCCAGGCTGCTTCCCTCTCCCTCCCACTTAATGTTGGTGCCTTCTGTTTGATTATCTCCAATTTATTCTCTCTCTCTCATTTTTATGGAACCATTAGCATATGACCTCCCCTTGTAAGCCCTCTGAGGGCAAGTTAAGTTTTCCCATTCTTTGTATCCACAGGTCTCGATCAATAGTAGACAGAAAATGCTTACTGTGTGGCTACTGATTTATAATTCAAGACTACTTATTATTCTTGTTCGATCACTTTTCAGCTGCGTCTGACTCTTCATAACCTCATTTGGGGTTTTCTTGGAATAGATACTAGAGTAGCTTGCCATTTCTTTCTCTAGTTCATTTTACAAATGGAGAAACTGAGGCACACAGGGCTTAGTGACTTGCCCAGGGTCCCACAGCTGGTAAATGTCTGAGACCAGGTTTGACCTCACGAAGATGAATCTTCCTGACTTCAGGCCTGACACTATCTACTGCAACACCTAGTTGTCCCATTCAGGACTATACCAACCAGAATATATTTATAGACTTTTATTCCACTTCTATTTTTGTATTTTGTCTCTTACAAAAGAAAACTGCTCTAAATATAGCAAAGAAGTTCGGCATAAATCTCTAATTAGTCACCAGAACTCCAAAAATAAAAGAAGAACATTCATACATTCTCTAACTTAACAAGAAATATTTTAAGGGTAGAGAAAATTATTTAAATTTTTCCCAAAAAAATCTGATTACTGCCACATCAGATTTTACAAATCAAAATTTTACAAAAGCCAGAAAGTTTTTACAGATCAGGAAATATAAAAATCAGTTTCTTTTCATAATATAGCAATGGGAATAATAAATATAAGTTTTGGATTCTTGTCTCTGAGAACTGACATGGCATTTCAAACAAACCATTGGAATTTTTGGAGTCAGTGGGCCTGAATTCAAATTCTTCTACTGCTAATTGTGTGACCTTAGGCCAGAGATTTTTAATAGGTCCCTGCCCTACTTTCCTCACTCATAAAATAAGAGAGCTAGGTAATCCATAAATTCTATTTAAGCCCTCCAGTCTATGGTTCTATGAGGAAATTTAAGCCCCCATTAACATTTCATTTAGTAATTTAGTGCAGCTGGCAAATAGAGGCTGCCTGCCTTTCAAGTTAGGATGACCTGACTCTGAATCCTGCCTCAGGACCTCACTTGTTCTAGTACTCAGTGTAAATCACAAAGTCTTATCTGTAAAATAGGGTTCATTAAACTAGCACCTCCTCCCTGGGTGAATGAGAGGATTGAATGAGATAATTTCTGGAAAGGGCTTTGCCCAACTTATAATGTGATATAGAAATGCCGGTTATTATCTTTAATGTCAAGGGACATGGGTTTAGCTCCCAGCTGTCTGACCATGGGCAAGATTGAGACCAATGCATCAGTTGGCTCCTTTAGGAAGTATGGACCATAATGTCTGTGCATCTAACCTTACTGAATAGGGAAGAGCAGGAGGAAACTGCAAATGAAATAGGAGTGCCCATTATTATTGACTTTGTTACTGAAGGACAGGAGAAAAATAGTGGGTGGTGCTAATGTTGGCTTGTTTGTTCAGTCATTTCTGTAGTGTCCAACTCTTCATTGACCCCCTTTTGGGTTTTTCTTGGCAAAGATACCAGAGAGGTTTGTCATTTCTTTCTCCATCTCAATTTACAGATGAGGAAACTGAGGCTAGCACAAGGTGAAGTGACTTGCCCAGGGTCACCCAGTTAGTGTCTGAGGTTACATTTGAACTATGATGGTTTCTGAGGAGAAAGTGAGGCTGGTGACTGAACAGCTCCCATTCACTCAAATCCAACTCCTCTGTATGTCAGGACATCACCCCCTGATGTCATGGACTTCTTGGAGAACGAAGGACCGACAACAACCTCTGAGCTCAGGAAGATGAGTCTTCCTGACTCCAGGCCTTGATCTCTATTCTATGGTAACTGTGTGTAACTGTGGCACTACAGAAGCGGGCATCTGGCTCAGCAAAGCCCACCTGCCCAGGATAGAGAGGAAATCCGTTTCCTCCTCGTCATGTTTTTGTGGTTTCTTCTGCAACAACAGTTTTGCAGATTATTTTTAAGGAACAGACAGTGAGCTTCTCCCTTGAATGGAACAACAGTTTTGCAGATTATTTTTAAGGAACAGACAGTGAGCTTCTCCCTTGAATGGTCTTTCTTTGACTTCATCTTAATAAAGGTGGACGGATGGAAATGTGTGCTAGGCCAGATTCACCCCAAAGTTATTCCAGAAGACCTGAATTTTAACATGCAAGTGGGTCATCAAGCAAAATTGTTGTTGGTTTCTAAGTGACATAACAGTGATAATATCTACTAATAGCACAAAATATGATCCTTTCTGTCAAAGTTGCAGAGTTTCATAGACAAATACACTTTCCTAATACAGGACCAGAGGGGTCTAAATATAACACATAGTAAAATGGTAATCCCTTTCTGTAGGCTGTGGGCCAGCCTCTTTGGGTTCTGGGTTAACTCAGACAATACATATCCCATAGGTCTGAGCCAAAAGAGGGCCAGTTTCTTTTTGCCTCATCCTGGAGTTCATTGTGGGGAGGTTTTCATAAAAAAGACAACATGAGACTCTTGCAAATCAGGGTCCCTAACTCCCATATGGGTACTCTATCTGGGTTTTGGGCATCATGCAATATTTATTTCACCCCCATTTTGTGGTCGAATAAGAATGAAAAGGATTCAACTTAAGTGAAGAAGCACCTTAAGTATTGGGGAAAATGACATGGTTCCCAAGAAAGCATCACCCCAAAAGTTAGACTTCAAGTCAAACTGTCTACCTAATTCATGTATTTTTTAAAAAAGGCACTCAGTTTCTGCCAATTTTAAGGTAATGGTCAGCTTCTCATATTTGCCCATTTGTCATTTTGTGTTAAACTGGGGCCAAAAAAGGGTAAATGGTCAAAAACTTTATTTTGAAAGTAAAAACTTCCATCCACTTTTCTTGCAGAATAGTTTGTTCCAGGAGACAATAATCTTTCTTAAACAGACCGTCTAAATCTACTTCCTTTAAGATTAAAACAAGTTGAATTGATAGTCTTTATCATCACTGAGAGGACTCCCAGCCCCTGCATACAATTTAATCACAGAGAGAGAGAGAGAGAGAGAGAGAGAGAGAGAGAGAGAGAGAGAGAAATATCTCTAAATGGGGTCCTGGAGCAGTTGATCATTTCCTTTGCCAACTCATTTTACAGAGGAGGAAATTGAAGTAAACAGTGTTAAGTGACTTGCTCAAGGTCACACAAGTGTCTAGGCCAGATTTGAACTAAGGTCTTCTTGACTCCAAAGCCAATATTCTATCTATTGTGTCACCTAGCTGCTCCTTAAGATAAATGGTTTCCTCTGTAACTTGTATCTATTTTTTACATTTAAAACATCATTCTGAGTAGGAAGGTCTATAGATTTCACCAGATTGCCAAATTCATTAGGCGCGTGCACACACACACACACACACACACACACACACACACACACAAAACATGCATAATATAGTGAGTGTGCACAAATAGCCAATTTACACTGAAATAGAATACCATTGCAACAGAAAAGAATTAGTCATACATTTTTCTCAATGCTTAAAATCAAACGTTATTCATGAAAACATACAAATGTCACCTGCTAATCACCAATCTGCTCTCTTAAAATTTCCAATTAGCTTTTCTATCACACCAAACACATGATTCCCTCTCAGTCCTGCCAGAGGCCATGCGTCTCCCTCCAAGGGGGACCTCTAGTAAATCTCTGTAATTCAGCACTTCCCTCAGTTGAATAGGGAAGTCTGAGTCTCAAGTGTGGGGAACGCAGGGTCCAGCCTTTAGGAATGGTCCAATGACCAGGGCCTCCAGTCAGGTTTTTTTTTATGGTTCTAGCTCTGAATAGTCTGTTTTTTAAATTACATAATTTGAATGGTAGCTTACTGATGAAGCTGTTTATATTATTTTTTCATTTGTGATGTTTTTTCAGCACATCTGCACTATGCTAACAAGTTAAGAACATACATATTACTAAATCATATCACACAAGAATTTATTTTATTATGGAAAATGGAAAATTATGGACATTATGGAAAATTATGGAAAAAATAAAAATTTTATTATGGAAAAACTCAAAAAACCTATCTATCCAAATACAAGATGGAAACAAAACAAAATGGAATCAATTATACAGAATTGACAAATTTATTCTTACTATCTTAAAAAAAGTAATAAAACTTATTTTCACCACACCTTTTTTCTAGAACTTAACAATTATATCCAAGAAAGTTGCATGAGGCACATAGAGATTAATGACCAATCCAAGGTCACACAGTTATCCATTTTCAGAGACAGGATTTGAATACAGTTCTTCTTGAATAAGTCCAGCCCTGACTCTATCATACCAGTCTCCACAGTTATCTTGTATTGATGCTGAAGGACCATGGTCATTCCTATGGATAAAATTAACAAGTTTTAATGATAAGGTTCCTATGATGGCATTGTGCCCCAGCAGAGCACAAGATTCAAGATGGCAGCTGGGTGACCCAGTAAAAAGAGTGCTGAACTTGGAGTCAGGAAGATGGGAGTTCAAAGATAAACATTCAAATCTGATCTCAGACACTTACCAGCTGTGTGACCTTGAGCAAGTCACAACTTCTTTTGCCCCAGTTTCCTCAGTTATAAAATGGGGATAATAATGGAATCTATCTCACAAGAGTTGTTGTGGAGATCAAATCAGATATTCATAAAGGATTAAGTATGTGATCTCTTACCCTTTGTTCAATGAATCTTGGTCCAAGCTTTTGTTTAGGGGAAAAGTATGACAAAAATAAAAGCTATGTCCTTTACTTTAGAATCATAGGCTGGGGCAGCTAGATGGTGCAGTGGCCCTGGAGTCAGGAGTACCTGAGTTCAAATCTGACCTCAGACACTTAATAATTACCTAGCTGGGTGGCCTTGGGCAAGTCACTTAACCTCATTGCCTTGCAAAAAAAAAAGAATCATAGACTGGTTGAACTAGATAGAAGTAACTTTAGAGATCATGTATTCCTAACTTCCTAACTCCCATTAAATTATGATATATTAAATTATCAGTCAGTATTATTTCATTGTCAATTGTCTTAATCTATTTTGTCATGTATGCTATGGAGGCAGTTAAATGATTCAGTTGATAGAGAGTTCAACTGAGAAAAACTTGAGTTCAAATCCAGCATCAAACACTTACTAGCTGTGTGACCCTAAACAAGTCACTTAATTTCTGTTTGCCTTAACCCATTGGAGAAGGAAATGGCAAACCACTCCAATGTCTTTGCCCAGGAAATTCCACTGGTATATTATGTGACCACGGAGTCACAAAGAGCCAGGCAAGCATGTTCATCTGAGGAACAACAATGTTGTCATCATTCTTGACATATTTTAAATTTAAACTCAGCATTACAATACTAAGGGAAGGGAGAAAGGAGATAATCTCTCTCTCTCTCTCTCTCTCTCTCTCTCTGTCTCTCTCTGTCTCTCTCAACACACACACACACACACACACACACACACACACACACACACACACACACACACATACACAGCTCCTTTGTTTGAGAATGGCATCTCTTTAAAGGCAGGGGCTGTATCATTTTTGTCTTTGTATATCCAGCACCTAGGACAGTGACGGTAAAAATGCCTAATAAGTGTGTTGATTGATTAAAATGGAAATCCAGAGACTGACATTTGGAATTAGTAATTTTTACTTTACCTTTTCAAGTCTTAATCAGCAAAATAGGGAAGGGAGAAGTTCATGATTTTCATTGTGGTAAATGCTATAATGAAATGGAAACTAAAATTAAGAAAGATTAAAACCTATGATGAAAAAGAATCCCAGGGAACAGATGTAGTGGAGGGGGTGCATTGTCAATCAAGCTGAATATAATGTTGAATTTCTTAGGAGAATCAGAAGGCAAGAGCCACTGAACTAGACTTTTGAGCTATTTCTGGGTGGGAAAGTCTAATTTTCACCTGGTGGAAAAAAGGTGTCTGATCACTTTGGTCCATCTCCTAAGTCTATACCTGAGTGCAACTGAGACTGAGAAAGGCACAGTGGATTGTTTACGGCCACGCTGTTGCTAAGTGTCAGAGTCAGGATTCAGCATTCTTTCCACCTTGTCAGACTACAAAGTGACTCACATAGGATGATACAGGAGGTGAGCAGTGAAGCTCAGCAGTGGAATGAGGCAAGCCCTTAGTAAATATGGAATGCTTGCTTTCGATCTTCCTTCATTGTTCACTATTTTCCAAACTACAGCAGATATAAGTCTGGCAGTTCACTTCTGAACTCCTAAAGAAAATGTAGATGTTGAAAACAAAGTTACCACCTGGGCACTTAACTAGCCATCCGACCTCTTGGACACAAGGGAGACATGGGAGAAATCTCAGGTTTGACTTGACAATATCCAAAATAGAAGGTCTAGAAGGCAGCTCCTCTTTCCTAGTTTGAGTTGTTATAGGGTTAGCTTGGAGTAATCCAAATTGCCAAATTCATGTTCCACAGTACAGGGGGAGCACAGAGGAATCTCCTACCTAGGATCCTTCTTCAGTTCCCCATCAGGAAGGATATGCTTCTTTTCACATATCCCAAGCCTCTCAAATTAAAAAAACCCTCTGGAGGGTATAAATTCTCTTAGGTAGAATATACTTAATACCCTTGAAATAAATGTGTTTTAGTGCATAGAGAGGTTCAGATTAATACAAGAAGTCTTATTTCCCTGGAATAATAGGTGTTGCTGCTGCTTCCATTATTGTTCAGTCATGTCCAACTCTTTGGGATCCCAGGCATAGGCCTCCACTATCTCTCAAAGTCTGTCCAAGTTCATATTTGTTGTTTCCATGAAACTATCTATCTCATCCTTTGCCATCCCCTTTTCCTTTTACCGTCAATCATCAACAGGGTCTTTTCAATGAGTTTGACCTCCATGTTATATGGTCAAAATATTTAATCTTCAGTTTTGGAATTTGACCTTCCAGTGAATAGTCTGAATTAATTTCTTTAAATATTGACCAATTGGTCTGAAGAACTCTCAAAAGTCTTCTACAGCTCCAGAAATCAAAAGTATAAATTCTGTAGTGCTCAGTATTTCTTATAGTTAAACTCTCCTAGCCATACATCACTGCTGGAACCAATGAATAGTGTATAATATTAATGATAGTCCCACCTTGGCAATCCAGTTTTTTAAAATTCTGAACCCTTTTTCTATATAGTGAACTCACAGACATCCATATTCTATCAGCCAGGAGCCTCTCTTAATAGGTATTAACATGCTTTACCATAGAAATTCACGTTCATAATGATGTCTCTTGGGCATTATAAGTTCCTGAGGCAATTTCTGAATCATCCAAGAAAGATTAAGTTATGTTGCTTGGTATATTTTTAGTGTTAAATATATTCTAGCTCTTTGAAAATGTATGATTCATGTAAAATGATTATTATAGAAGGTGTGCCCAGACAGAACCTGATAAATCCTTCCCGAATCCCTCTCCTATTTCCTTAACAAGGTGTTATTTCTTTAACAAAGTCAACTTTTTGATAAGGTGTTGACCTCATCTGACCCTGGGTAATTTTATGGCCCAAATAAAACAATATTTAGAAGGATTGAGTGGTTGATTGATTGACTTATTGATGCCTAGATCATAAGCTCTTGGACTTGGTCTTTAAAAGGGAGATATCAAGTACCTAAATGGAAAGTAAGGGTCTTTTTAATTTTGTTGTAGAAATCCTACATGAGGCAAACTCCCATATTCGCATAATCCCTGAATGGGGGCCTGAGCCAAAGAGATATCATTTTAAAGTGATGCTTCCAAAATTGATCTTGCTCTGGGTAAAGAAAGAGCTACTTTCCTGGTGCATTTTATTCTGGGTAATAAAATATTAATTATCTAAAATTGATTAACCATAACACCATCATAACTCAACTATGAGGTTATTATCTATCTGGTTAGGGAGGTTGATAGGGTGACTTTTGGAAAGACAAGTGACTGAGAGTCAGGAGGAAGATATTTTCCTTTGGTGGGTCCCTTTTCATTCCATCAATTGTACAGGTATGTAACCAAATGGGAAAACTTGAGAAACAAATACTGATGTAGAACCATCTTTTTGTTCTGAATGAAGGTTGCTAAGTGTTGTGGAGCATGAAGTCAAGAAGACATGAGTTCTGCAAGGAATTTCTTTTAAAAAAAGGAAGACATGAGTTCAAATACAGCCTCAGACACTTGTTGGCTATGTGACCTTGGGCAAGTTACTTAACTGCTGTTTACCTCAGTTTTTTCATCTGTGAAATGAGGATAACAGCACCTACCTCCCACAGTTATTGTGAGGATCAGATATCTATAAAGCACTATAACACCATAGTAGATATCATATAAACATGGTTATTATTTTTATTTTTTGTGATTAAGGATTGGAGAGAAATAAGCAAGTACACAGAACGTTCATCAGTTTAGGACTTCGGTGGTCCAGCACTTGATAGCTAAACCATGATGTGGCAATAATTGAGTCCAGGTTCACAGGCCTTTGCATAGGGAATAAAGATTCCCAAGTTTTGCCCTAGAGAAAGATTATAGCATTTCCATGGACAATTTCTAGGAAGTTGGTTCAGGAAAACTTAATTCTTACCACACCTTTAAAATTCAACTCAAATGCTACCTTTATCCATGAACACTTCCTTAATCCTTTCTTTTAAGTTATAACTTTTTTTAAGTTTTCTTATTTTTCATATGATGAATCAAACATGAAATTTTGAAGCAAAGGAAAATAGAAAATAGGATTATATTTGAAATATGAACTTATATACATTTTGTCTTTATAATGCATATTAAATTTAATATAACAAAACTCAGATTTTCTGTATTTACCATATTTTTCCAGTCCAGTTAAACTAGATAGATAGATAGATAGATATAGATATTATTATTTCCTTAACCTTGACATTACCCAAGTGTCCTACTTCCAAGTTCATGAACTTTGAAATTCTTTTATCTCTTTATCATCTTTTTATCATTCCTTTTTTTTTAGCTTATGACCTGTTACCTTGTTCTCTGTGTTAACCATGACCTTTAATTCCTCTGTTACTCCATTCATTTCTAGGAACATCACACCTACACACTCCTCCCTTTCTTACCTCAAACCATCAGTGAAACCAATTCAATTCTACATTTTCTTCTACCCACAGAACCCTTGCCCCTTCAACCTATATTTGATTATACCTTGCCAAGACCCAGTTTGGGATTACTTCCACCACCTATTAACTTTGTTCCTATTCAGATGCTGAATAGGATGGAGTTGAGGAAAATCACAAAACTGTATTGAATCTACTACAGATTTATATTAATATCAATAGATCCTCACTGTAGCAAGACATCCTTTTATAATTCCCTAATTGATTCACCACTTATGATAGTGATTATTCCAAGTCTTTTCATCACTCCTCAACCTTCCCATAGTATCCTTTCCCATACCCTCTCAGTTGATAATCTTGCCTCTTATTTCATTGGGAAAAAAAAATCAAATCTTTTGCTGAGAGCTTCATCTTCTCATCCAATACAGATTATGCACATGTATTTCTACATCCTATAGTATCAGGTTTGAAAGTACTATTACCCTATTATCTTAGCTTTTTCATTGCTTCCTTTGACATTTTAGATCTTTTATTTCCCCAAAAGGATTTTAAATTATTTTTATTAACTTCTATAAAGTATACTTTTGGTAATCTTATTAATATATCAGCAAATCTGTAAACTAACTTTGTTGTCATGAACACTATTTCTCCAGCTTCTCAAGTTGCTAACAGTCTCATGGGACATTTTATCATTGAATCTATACAACAATCTATACAACTATTCAATGTGCTCCCAAATATTTTATACATTTTATTGTTATTTTGAATGAGATATCTTTCATTATTGTCTCCTAGAGTTTGTTTTACTGAAATGTTGAATTTTGTGGATTTTATTTTAATGTCTTTGATAATTCCCTGGGATTTTCTGAGTAAACTAACATGAAATTTACAAATAGAGATCATTAATCTCCTCTTTGTCTTCATGTTTTTAACTTCTCTCTGACATCATATTATTATCATTGACATTATGATAAATAGATAAAATAATATCAAGAAAATGAGGCATATTTGCTTTATTCCATAATAGATCCTCATTGTAGCAAGATATCCTTGCTACAATGCATAATGGGAAAGTTTTTAATGACTACATTATATATAATGCTAGCTTTTTTTTAAATGGTCACTTTTATGAATATTCCTTTATACCTTTATTTTGTATGACTTTGAGTATCAATGAGAGTTCTATATATTACATATATATGAGATATATCTCATCTATTAAGATAATTGTTCAGTTTGAGTTTTTTTGTTGTTAATATGATTATTTCGGTTATTTCCCTAAAGTTGAATAATCTTTAGGATAAATTTAATTTGATTTGATTTTTAAAAAAAAAAAGATAAATTTCTTTAATCTTTTGCCAAAATGTCATATGAAGCTTTTTATTACATATAGCATCTTGGTAAGAGATTATAGTACAAAAATTTTAATTAAGTCAAAGATGTTACATGAAAACTTTGGGGTATAAAAGGTATTAAGGGAGGACTAGCACCTCTAATATGAGGCTTGCTAAACCTTTTTCCAGGGATGCTCATCTATCTTTGATGCTCAACCAGTCACACAACTCTCCCTCTCCAAGAAGCTGTAGCATGCATAGTGGCCACATCGCCCTAAAATTATATCCTCAGACAAGCTTAACCAGGCCTCAAACTCCTTGGTGAGTTAGGGTGATGTCTGCCCCAAGTATGTGAGGACTTCCACTTGGTAGAATGGGCAGATGGGAACAGTTTTGTTCCAGTGACCATGAGGGTGACAAATACATGCTATGGGAATCACAGATCATCACCAGTGACCTTTGTCGCTAGACTTTGATAACTCTAGAAGAGAGAGTGAGACTGATGACTTGTGAAACTCAGCCTTATTTTAAATCCAATTTGTCTTCAAATTAAGGCATTAGCCCATGAATCCATCATTGAGTCCTCTTCCAAAATGGACAAATGACATATGAAACCTTTAAATTTATATTCACCAATCATGTTCTACAATTCTATTTCTTTGCTCTATCTTTCCTGAATTAGTTATTAGGATTGTAATTGTCTCATAACGGAATTTGGCAGAATGTTTTGCTAGAATTTGTTAGAATTCTCAATTTTTGAGAATAATATATATTCTATAGATATTTTATTTTTATTATTAATTATGTAATTGTTGTTTAAAAGACTGATAATTCCAATGGATAAATGGTCAAAGGATATGAATATGCAATTTTTTTTTTGCAAGTCAATGGGGTTAAGTGACTTGCCCAAGGTCACACAGCTAGGTAATTATTAAGTGTCTGAGGCCAGATTTGAACTCAGGTCCTCCTGACTTCAGGGTCAGTGCTCTATCCCCTGTGCCACCTAGCTGCCCCTGAATAGGCAATTTTTAAAACAAGAGAGAAAAGCTATCCAATAACCATATGAAAAAATGCTCTCAATCACTATTGATTAGACAAAAACATAAATTAAAACAATTCTTAGATACTGCCACATGCCTCTCAGGTTGGTTAAACATGACCGAAAAAGAAAACTAATATACTATTGGTGTAGATGTGAACTGGTCCAACCGTTTTTGGAGAATAATTTGGAATTATGCCAACAGGACTCCTAAAACTTTGTTTTTCTTTGACCCAGCACTACAATTTACTAGGTTTATGCCTCAAAAACAACAATAAAAGGGAAAGATCATTATGTACAAAAATATTTATAGCAGCTCTTTTTGTGGTGGCAAAGAACTGAAAATTGAGAGGATGTTCATAAATTGGTCAATGACTAAACAACCTGTGGTATTATGTGATGGAATATTATTGTGCAGTAGAAAATGACAATGATTTCAGAAAAAACTGGGAAATCTCATATGAGCAGATACAGAGTAAAGTGAGCAGAACTGCAAGAACATTTGTACACAGTAACAACATTTGTAAGGATGATCAGCTTGAAAAACTTAGCTTTTACAATGCATACAATGTTCCATTACTATTCCAAAGGACTCAGATGATAAAATTCTATTCATCCCCAGAGAGAGAGAGAACTGATAAACTCAAGGTTGCAATTTGAAGCATATTTTCCTTCACTTTATTTTTCTTTTGTACCATAGTTAATATGGAATATAAACTTTAAATGACTTTACCCTATGTAAAGGATATCATATTTCTTGCCCTCTCAATGAGTGGGAGAGGAACTAAAGGTAGAGAGAGAATTCAGAATAAAAATAATAATTTTTAAAGATTATTTTATTTACTTGAAAAAATAAAGAAGATACAGTGACCCAGGAAGAGGAAAAAAGTAAAGAATTAATAGTCATTCTCCTGTAAATTCATCAGGATCATGAGATTAAGAGTTGTTTCTTGTTGTTATTGTATTCTTCCTTCTCCCCTTTGGGAGGGGTTTTTTTTTTGACATCTAATTCATTTTCCTTTAGAGGTTGAATTATTTAAGAATTCTTATATTTTTCATTCTTATTAATTTATATAATTAATGCTATTTTATAATTCTGAGGTAATCTCTCTTGTCATCTCAGTTTTGTCAGCATGTGGCTGAAACATGATAGATTCTATAAGTCTTTCCATTTTTTCTGTTTTTGTTGCAATTTTAATTTGGATTTGATGGATTTTATTTTTATCCTCATTTTTCAAATCAAATTAGCAAAACAGTTTATCAATGTTTTTAGTCTTTGCTAAAGAGTAACTTTTAGTTATTTGCATTTTCTAGAGTCTGAAAGTTTCCAATTTATCTGTTTCTTTCCTGAATTTTAAGATTTCCTATTTGCTGCTTACTTTATATTTGTTTTTAATAGTCTTCTAATTTTTATAACACATAATTAGTTCATGAATCCTCTCATTTTGCTTTTGTTCTAATGTGTAATTTTAGGATAATAATTATTCCTATGATGACTGCTTTGGCTACAACCCAGAAATTTTCATATATTGTCTCATCATTATCATTTTTCACATAATTGTTCATTGTTTCTGTGATTTGTTATTTGACTCACTTGTAATTTTAGATTTTATGATTGTCTCCATTTTGTTCTGTGTTTGTGTATGCTTACTAAATATCTTTTGATTGAATGAAGTTTTTAATATTTCTCCATCATTTATTTCCCATTTATTCCCCAACAATGTTCTGTTTTTATAAAAGTGTCACATGCATATTTTTCATGTCCCCTTTTAAATATAGTACCATAAATTTTCAAACTCTGAATTCTCCAACAATTTGTTCAATTCTTTGTTTTCCATTTTTTCTTTATTTGGATGTAGCTAGGTTTATCAGAGGAACATTAAAGTCTTCTGCTACTATTATGTTATCTGTGGTCTTTTAAAAATTCATTTAATATTTCCTTTGAGAATTTAAATGCTATGCCATTTGGAATATCTAAGTTTGATTTTGTCACTTCATCATTGTCTGACTCCTTTAAGCATAATGAAATTTCTTATGCTCATATTGTGATTTCTTGGGGTTTTTGCTTAGTCTTATGGCATGATTATAATGCCCACTTTTGAACTCATCTGATGTACAGTAAATTTTATTCCAATTTCTCATTTTATCTCAAATATAAATATATTTATGAGATGTGTTTTATGTAAGCAGTAAACTATAAGACTTTATTTTCTTATCCAATCAGTCATTCTCTTTCATCAAGTTCTCTAGTGTTTTTTAAACTGAAATT
Source organism: Macrotis lagotis (assembly GCF_037893015.1). Taxonomy (NCBI): domain Eukaryota; kingdom Metazoa; phylum Chordata; class Mammalia; order Peramelemorphia; family Peramelidae; genus Macrotis; species Macrotis lagotis. The sequence goes on from NC_133660.1 coordinate 36,262,824, forward strand.
TTGTCATTCTCCTTCCTCTTTTAAGCCAGTAGTTTATTTCTATGTTGACTTTTGTTTAATCTATATTGATGCTATTCTATTCCCAGAGGCTCTATTCCTTTCAGACCTCCCTACTATTTGGCAACTCTCTCCCTAGTTTTGGAATTTTATATGATTTAGGAGATTTTTCTTTGTTTTATTTAGCAAATTTAATTCTTCTTACTCATTTTATGTGCTTCCCCCCACCCCCTCAGTTGAGTGGTTGGTTTATTTTTTCAAAATCTCCTCTTACCTTAAAACTACTTTGTTAGAGTTTTTTAAATCTTTCTACACCTTTTTCTAAGAAGGATTCCTTTACCCTGTTTTCTTCATCAATTTCTATTTATTCTGAGCATTTATTTTTTGATTCATATACTTACTTATATTTTAATCTCTTTATGTTCATCATGGAATTAAAGTTTCTAAAGCAACAAGTTTTAGCTCCCTCTAATCAGTTTCTCAATCACTGTGTTTTAAAAAATCTTAAATATGTTAAACTTGATTGTACATGTGTAACCTATATCAGATTACTCACTGCCACAGAGAGGGAAGAGGAAAAGGAGAGAGGTAGAAAAAATGTGGAATTCAAAAGTTTATAAAAAAGATCAATGATGAAAACAACCTTTGCATGTAATTTAAAAAATGAAATAAAAATTAAAACAAAAATCTTATCCCATCAGTCCTGTTTTTCTCTATTCTGCATCACTGCCAAAAGTCTCAATCTTGAGGGAAATAATGAAAATACTAGCATTGTCCAGTGATAGAAATTAACACATGGACCCAATCATACAGTCCATCCTGCCTTCCCCATGATTTTTCTTCCCATTTGCTATATACTTTCATCTCTAGATACATATCCAGCAACATTTCTTAGCTCCTCAGGGACTTAGTCCCCAGGGACTTTGATTTTCACCCTCCTTAGGCAGGATAATAACAACCATGGGAACATTCTTGGGGTGCAAAGCACCAGCAAAGATTTTGCAGAAGAAGTACATCCCAGAGTAGGTCCTAAACACAAGCCATTGAGGCAGATTGTAAACCCTACTGGAGGATGGAGGCTACTGGGGGGGGTGGCCAAGGGGGAGTTTCTCATTGGATGTTTTAAGTATAAGAGTTTACTAGTGATACTCTGTAAGGTTTTTCTGTACGTCTTGCTTTCTTGTCCTGTGGATTCAGTTGTAATTGTTCTATTCTGTTGCGTAAACACCACTTCTGATCTTGAGGATTACTGGAAACTGTGGAAAATATTCAATCTACCATCTTGTTGTTCATGTCAGACCATAAACTTTCAAACAATTCCAATACTTGAGAAGTTTTTCTTGATATCAAATAAATTCACTCCTCCATAACTTCTATTTATTGTGCCTGGTCCTGCCCTCCAAGGCCAAAGAGAATGAGTGTAATCTCTCCTTTACAGGGTGATTCTTTTTTTTAATTATCATTTCTAATATATTTAATAAATAATTTATTTTCCCCAATAAAATGAGGGTACAAAGCATTTTTCATCATATGTCCATATGTCCTCTATCATTGTTGAAAATAACTAAGTCAATCACAGTTGATTATTTCACAATTTTGCTATTACTATGTACACAGTTCTGGTTCTACTCCATTTTATATCAACTCACATGAATTTTTCCAGGTTTTTCTGACAACATCATTTCATATATTACATAAATACATTGCAATCATATACCACCACTTGTTCAGCCATTCTCCAAGTGAAAAGTAGCCCCTCGATTTCCAATTCTTTGCCACCACCAAAAGAGCTGCTATAAATACTTTTGTACATCTGGTTTCTTTTCCTTTTTATCTCTTTGGGATATAGACTAGGCAGTGGTATTGCTTGGTCAAAGGATATGCATGCTTTTATAGCCCTTTGAGGATAACTCCAAATTGTTTCTATTTGAATCAGCATACCACTTCACCAACAGTGCATTAGTGTCTGTTTTCCCGCATCCCCACCAGCATTTGTTATTTTCCTTTTCTCTCATATTAAGTCAATCTGATAGGAGTGGGCTGGTACTTCAGAGTTGTTTTAATTTGCAATTCTCTATTCAATAATTTTAGATTTTAGATAACTTTGATTATTTCATCTGAAAACTACTTGTTCATATCCTTTGACCATTTATCAATTGGGAAATGACTTATTTTTATAAATTAGACTCAATTACCTATATAGTTGAGAAATGAAGCCCTTATCAGAGAAACTTGATGTAAAATTTTTTTCATAGTTTTGTTTATTGTGTATTTTCCTCTATCCTATTTGCCCCCTGTTTATCCTACTCTCTCCCTCCTTTCACACTGTCCATTTCCAAAATACTTTTATGTCTGACTACTACATCCTTTAGGTTTTTCCTTTTCCAAACTAAATACCTCCAGTTCTCTCTACCAGTCTTCATATTACATGAACTGAAGTTCCTTCCTCCTCTGAACACTCCTCAATCTATCATTATCCTTCTTAAACTGAGGAAACAGAAGTAAACATAGTACTCCAGGGAAGGTCTAAGGAGGATAGATTACAGTGGGAATAGCGCCTCCTTATTCCTAGAACTTTGGGTCTTTCAATTCAATTCAGAATTCTATTAATTTTCTTGCCTTCCATATCCATCAGTCTTCTGACTTATAGTAAGCTTTCAAGTTTCTACTCATCACCCCACATCTCCTTCCCCCTCCCCCCAGTTCTTTTTAAAAACAATTACTGTCTACTAGTGCCTCCCATAACTTATACTTCTGAAGTTGATTTTTTTGTACCCAAGTATAAATATTTACATTTATTCCTGTAGAATTTCATCTTATTAGACTTGTTAGGTCCTACCCTGTCAAGATCATTTCGAGCTGTGTTACCCAGTGTCTTAAGTTATTCTTCCCAAATTTAGGTCATGTGCAAATTTGATGATCATGATACATGTCCCTTTATCTAAGCAATTAAGAAAAAATGTCAAACTGTATAAGACCAAGCACAAATCCCTGAGGAAAGTCTTCTTTAGAGGAACAAGATGTATCATTAAGAAACTATTAAAGAACATTTCCTTGAAGTGTAAAATAATAGATGTTTTGGTGCAAAAGATGTTCAGAGAGGGGAAAGGTCAGGATGTACCATCGTTATCAGGGAAAACTTTAGGGAGGAAAGGGAGTGTGAGTTAATTTTAAAGGTTGATCAGGCAAATTATAGCCTGAGAGTCAAATCTAGTTCTTTATCTGTTTTTCTGTGTGGCCCACAAACTAGGGATGATTTTACATGTTTAATTAAAAATTCATTTTAGTAAAAATGAAAATAAAAATTGCTTAGCTCTTGGGTCATATAAAAAGAGATGATGAGCTGGATTTCACTCTTAAGTCATAAGCTACTGATCCCTGCTACAAATGATAGACAGGATTTTAAAAGCATTAATTGGTAGGCTCAAGTTATATACTCTATTTTATTTGCATTTTAAAATAACCCTGGGAGATAGGTACTACAGGTATTATTCCCAATTTGCATGTGACAAATAACACATTCTGCTATCATATATACATTCATAAACTACCTACTTAGGCTCCAGGACACTTTGTGTCTCAGACTATTCACAATTGTATTTCCTGAGCCCCCAGCAGTCTTTTTGCTTTTTTCTTTCATCAGTCAGAGTGAAGCATTAGTTCAAAGCAAAAGTATTTAATGAAATTAAATCCTAAGAAAAGGCGCAATAAAAACATCCGTACCATAATCTGAGGACATATTCTCCACAAATATATTTGTCATCATTGGGGAGAATGGGCATGCATAGAAATTAAACATAAAGGTCACATATTTAGAGAATACAGGAAGCAACTATCTGTCTGTCTGTCTGTCTGTCTGTCTGTCTGTCTGTCTGTCTGTCTCTCTCTCTCTCTCTCTCTCTCTCTCTCTCTATATATATATATATATATATATATATATATATATATATATACACATATGTGTGTGTGTGTGTGTGTGTGTGTGTGTGTGTGTAAAGGGTCAACTTATATCTTCAATGTTGCAAAATCATCATTGTCTTCTGGTGATGAAATCACAGTCTGGTTATTGGACCTACTCCTTCCTGAGTATAGCACTTCTTCTGAGCCCATTGCTCTCTACCAGTTATGATTGAGAAGGCACAGCTCCACTAATATCATGATGGTTGCTAAGTGGAGGTTATTTGGTCTATGTGACTCCACTTGATCATCTTACAGTAATTACTGGACCTTGCAATCTCTCCTGGGTGGTTTTCTTTGCTGTCAATTTTTAACTTTCATCATCTCAATCCAGTTTGTCAACCCCAATGACTAAAACTTCTCTCTGGCAAGAACAATCTCACAGTTCTTTAGTCATAACCATCAGACTAAACTAATAAAGGTCAGATCACACACACACACACACACACACACACACACACACACACACACACACACACACACACACATTGTACCTCAGTGTCTAATGAGGAATTGCAGGCCTTGGTTCCAGTTAACTATCTTACTTAGAGTTAGATATTCTCAAGCCCAAATGAATTTGAGAGAAAAAACGGTAAACTTAACAGGCAAGGTTCTGTAGCCACCCACTTTACATTTTTATCCTTATTACATATCTGTCAGCCACAAAACCCCATTTCTTTGTTGCTATATTTTGAACATCAAAGAACTTTATGGTTTCCCCTGAATACTAACATAGAAATTAGCTTCATAAAGATTAAGTGATGTGTCCACAGTCACCCAGCTAATAAGTGCCCCTGACAGTATTTGAATCTAGGTCTTCTTGACACACAGAGAAAGGCAATAGGAATCATACAAGCTTAACTACCAGGCGCCACTGATTGTTACTCACTGGGGAGCCCCATGCTTACCCTGACAGCTTGTGCACACCCCCATGGGGTGAAAGTGCATTGCATAATGCTCTCTGAGAGAATTAATAACTTTCTAGCTTCAACTCTGTCTCTTTTTCTGGCATTTCACCATTTGTTGTCTGGATTTACAGAATTGGATTTTCAGTCTAAATTAGCTCAGTGCCCCCAGCCATGACTGGTGCCACCTATTTGACTGCATAATTTCAACATCTTTGTCATAATGGAATTGAGTTTCTCTAGATGCTAATACAAATAGTGGAGCTAGCATTATTTTTTTATTCTTAGCATGAAATTAAAAAGGAAATAAACCTTACTTAACCAAATAACAGGGTATATAAATAAATGAATGTGTATATTTTATATATATAAACATAGACATATATTTTTATATACATACATATGTATGTGTAGATGTATTTTGGATAGAGCACCAGGTCTGGAGTTAAGAAGATCCACATTCAACGGCAGGCTTGGATACTTACTAGTTTGTGATCCTGGCCAAGCCACTCTGCCTCAATATCCTCATTTGTAAAATGAAGATAATATTAACATCTACCAGGATTATTGTGAGGATCAGTTTAGATAATAATTGTAAAGTGCTTGCACAGTGCCTAATGCAGAGTAGGCACTATATAAATGCTGGGATTGGTGCTAAGGACATGTATTTATGTATCTCTAGATGTGTATATGATATACAGAGGATGTACATGGAGCTATAAATAAGTTAACTACTTATTTATAAAATTATTTCTGCATACATATGAATATGTTTCTACACACACACATTTAAGAGTAAACATAGGGGTGGCTAGGTGGCATAGTGGATAAAGCACCAGCCTTGGAGTCAGAAGTACCTGGGTTCAATTCCGGTCTCAGACACTTAATAATTACCTAGCTGTGTGGCCTTGGGCAAGCCACTTAAGCCCATTTGCCTTGCAAAGGAAAAAACCTAAAAAAAATTTTAAAAATTAAAAAAATTAAAAAGAGTAAACATAATACCCCCCCAAAAAAATATAGACCCTCATAAGAAATAAAGTAAAAGAAAGACTATGTTCTGATACCATTAGCTCTGTCTTGGGTGGATCACATTCTTTATGATAAGTCCATCACAGAAGTTACATTTTAGTAATGTATAAAAATAATCACTTATACAAAAATTTAAAAAAATATACACACATGTAGATGCACATACCTATGTATCTGCATATGTAGGTGTGCACATGTTCAGTAATGCATATTTACTAAAAGGTCCCATATGTCCAAGCATGTGATCAATCAGAGACCAGGAATTCTAGAATATACATGATCTGAATCTTTGGGGTGTCCCCATTCACTGATTAAACAAAGACACCCCAGAATCTTGAGAATGCTTAATTCATAGCTGCTAAAGGAATGGTCATCAGGTATAGTGTCACAAATTCAAAAGTCATTGTCTTGCCTTACTCTCAGTACAGGATCTGGAATATGGCTTTATGTTTATAGTTTCCCTAATATTGAAACAAACTTGCATCCTTGATATAAGTTCTCCCTGGCCATAATGTAAAACCTTCTTGAAATATTATTGTAGATCTTTGCTAATATGGTATACAAAAATTTTGTGTTGCTATCCATTAGATATTGCTTTATAATTTTCTGTTTTTGATGTTTTTCTAAATTAAAACTTTATTTGGATCAAGGAAGAAATTTGGCAGGATCATTTCTTTTTCTTATTTTGGGAAGTAGCTTATGTAATATTTAAATTTATTATACTTTGGATGTTGGATGGAATTTGCTTATAAACCCATCTAGTCCTATGTTGATTTTTTTTTCTTTGAGAATTCACATTCAGTTTCTTTTTCTGAGACTGGATTATTTCAATTCACTATTTTGAGGCAATTTATCTTTTTGTAGACATTCGTTTATTTCATTTATAATACAAGTGTGGTTGGCATGTAATTTGGCAAAATAGTTTCAAATAATTTCCTTAATTTCTTCTTCAATTGTGATTCCTTTTTTTGTCATTTTTTTTATGCTGGCAATTCAATTGTTCTATATTTTTGTTAAATTAGACTAGTTAATGGTTTATCTTTTTTCTCACATAAATAGTTTCTCACTTTATTTTATTTTTTTAGGTTTTTTTTTCAAGGTAATGGGGTTAAGTGGTTTGCCCAAGGCCACACAGCTATGTAATCATTAAGTGTCTGAGGTCAAATTTGAACTCAGGTACTCCTGACTCCACTGCACCACCTAGCCACCCCTCATTTTATTTTATAAGTTTTTCTTTCAGCATTTTTAATCATTTTCTCCACCTTAATAACTTTACTTTAGTGCTTAGTTGGAACTATAAAATTTTTGGTTTTTTCCATTTGTTAATTGATTGCTCAATTCAGAGGTCTGTTTTTTTTCCTCTTTTCTGTTAGTAAATGTATATTTTTGTTGTTTAAGCATTTTCAGTCATGTCTGATCTCATTTGGTGACCCCATTTGGTGTTTCTGTTAGCAAAGATGTTAGAGGGGTTTACCATTTCCTGCTCCAGCTCATTTTGCTGATGAGAAAATTGAGGCAAACAGACTTAATTGATTTGCTCAGGGTCCCACAGCTGGTACCTTTGTATAGGATTATAGGATCCTCTATTTAAGAGTTGTAAGGTTCCTCAGAGGTCATCTAGTCTAAGCCCTTTATTTTACAGAAAAGAAAACTGAGGCCCAGAGAAGTAAGGTAGTTTGACCAAGGTCACTTAGGTCATGAGTAATTGAACTGGCTGGTCCCTGGACTCAAAATCCAGTTGCATTTCTCCTGACCATCCAATCTTGGTTCATGTAAAAACAAAAAAGTTTTCAATAATAGCAGCTGAATAAGTATTGAAGCAGGGAGGTGGGCTAAGTCCAAACTCATTTAAGAAATTCATTATACATTTTCTGAATTGCCACCATGTCCCTCTATCCATTATCTTTGACTCAGTTCCTCTTCTTAGCTCCCAGCCCAACATGGTAATGGAGTGAGCCCTGGCCCTTTCTTCTTTCCCCTCCTTAGCTAGACATAAGCGTACATACACACACTCACTCAGATTCCCTCTGGCACCTCTTCAACTGCCATATCATCATCTAAAGAGATCTAAATTTTTCCCTTAAGATATATTCCAGAAGTTTGGATACACTTCCTCAACACTGTCATTTTTCTTGATGAAATTTTCTATTGTTTCTTTTTTAGGATTCAATTAGCTTCCATGTTTGTTCCTTTCTTCAAAGCTCCTTTCTTGAATATTATATTATATTTATTAAGTTGTGATCGGTAAAGTTTACAAAATGATGAAATTTTAACACAAAATTCATCTGCTGTAAATTTGGAGCAATTACCAACTTTACTTCAATTTCAAGAAGTGCTCATTTTGACAGCCTGCAAGTTTTGTTGAATACTATTATGTATTAGATGAGATGAATTGTCTAATGTGCAACTTTGAGTCAAATAGTGCTGAATTCAACTCTTACCTCTGACACTCACCTCTGAGATTGGGACAAAGGACAGGGACTAGAGCTGTGGATTCTGAGTCCCCAAGGGAACTCTAGGAGGAGGAAAGAATTTCCATCGATTCCCAATCGTTCCATTTAGCACCTTCTCCTCAACTATTAATAATCTTAGAGTTTCCCAGAGCATTGTCAGAGACAGCATTTGAATCTAGCTTATTCTTGTCTTAGAGGCCTACTGTCTTTCCACATTCTGCCTCTTAGACTAGCTGTGAGATAATTAGGGAATCTCTTAAATCTTTCTGAGCCTCAGACAGCTCTCCAATACCATCAACTATTTGTGTCCAGTCTCAGGAGAAAATTTTCATACAAGATTCCCCATGTCAACCAAAGCATAGAGCCTTGGCATATTGGCATACAACAAGTAAGGCATTGTCTGCAGTGGGGTGGAGAAGAGAATGGTAAAAAAAAGATGAATTAGAAATAATCCCTACTCTTTTCCTATTACATTAAAGAAATATTATACCGGAATCATATTTTATATTTGGAGAAACAGCACATAAGCCCATAAGATAATTCATGCAAAAAAGAGAATTCTCAATATTCAGAGACTTCAGATAATAATAGAAGAGATATTGTTGTGACCTGGACTAGTCAGATAAGAATAAAAGGAGGAGGGAAAACTGAATTTGGATGAATGCCGGGAAGCAGAAGGAACAACTTGAACCATATAGTGGCAAGAATGTTCAAAGAGTTGAGGGAAGGCAACGGATAAGCCATTGCTGTGGGTATCTGATATAGAAAACTAAAAAAATTGGGGTTTTTTTCCTGACAGCTTTTTCTAGAAGACTAGAAGCATGGTAGAAATAATGTTTTATATTCATTAATCCATATTGTATCCAAAATGGGTTAAACAACCAAAGGGGAGATTGAAAGTAGAGAAATATTACTTAAGAGAATTTGATGATTTACTTTAGAGCTGTGGTAAGAGACAACCAATCAAGGAAGATTCCGGAGTTTGAGCTTGGATAACTGAGAGAATAATGATAGAAGTAAGGGAAAAGATGATGACTTTGATCGTGGAAATTATTAATAAAAAAGTACAGGACTATTAACTTTAATTAAAAAAAAATTCATTATCTTATTATGTAATTTAGCTATCCTTATACTTTATTTTTCTTCCTTAAGGATATGATTTCTCTCTCATCACATTCAATTTAGATCAATGCATACTATGGGAATGATGTAAAGACTAACAGACTGCCTTCTGTGGGGGTGGGGAGAGCAAGATTGGGGGGGGGGGTTGTAAAATTCAAAATAAATAAAATCTTCCTTAAATAAAAAAAGAAGTGCTGGGCATAAAATCAAGAAAATTTATGCCTGAATCTCTCTGCTGATTCTTATCACTTATGTAATTATGGGTAAGTCACCTTGATCTCTCTAAAATATCAGATTTCTTATTTGTAAAGTGTGGGGGGTTGGATTCAAAAACCCCCTAAGACTCCTCCCAATTTTTGGTGCATGATCCTATGAGCTAAAAAGAAAGAAATGATACCCATAGTCATCACCTCATAAAGCTGTTGCTAGGTTCAAATCAGATGATTTGGAAAGTATATTTCAAAATGAAGAACTATTTCATTTAACTTGCTGAGTGTGAGTTGATAGCAGGACATCTAAATAAAGAATCTAAATCAATCAATGGTGCCCTATCCAACTAGTTCCCAGCAGCATAATGACTTAGAAAATCATAAATTAGCATTATCTAAGTTTTATTATATTTTTATTTATTTTGTAAACATTGTAATCTGATTTGGACCTAACTCAAGAGTTTTGAAGGATCATCCTGTGTCAACACCTCCAATTTCAATCACTTTTGAATCCTTTAATAAATATATGTTGCCCATCCTTTTAATCCAATATTAATTCTTATTAAAATGGTTGACTACCACTTGACTCCTTAATTCCAATTGCTAGTGAAATTTTACTTCTGTTTGACATGAATTCTATATTAAGGATGTGATTGCTTTAAGTTTAATTTTGAGTTGACTGTAACTTCAAGAAAGTGATAGATATAGATAGATAGATAGATAGATAGATAGATAGATAGATAGATAGATAGATAGATGATAGATAGATAGATATAATTTGGGGGGTCTTTTTTGCAAGGCAACAGGGTTAAATGACTTGCCGAAGGCCACACAGCTAGATAATTATTAAGTGTCTGATGCCGGATTTGAACTCAGGTCCTCCTGACTCCAGGGCCGGTGCTCTATCCACTGAGCCACCTAGCTGCCCCATATGTCAATTTTTTAAAAAGGGATTGGGACCCAGATGAGGCTCATTCTGAAGGGCAGGGAAAAGCAGAGAGAGTCTGACCATGTGGACAGACTGAAACTGCTATTGTTCAGATTTTGCATTATGTTACCTTGATTTCTATATTCTTTGATATTCTCAGTAAAGGTAAAATTAGAAGTATTGTCTCTTAGAGTATTCATTCTAAGCCAAATCTAAAGTTGGAGGCCCCTCAAGGGTAATTCCTGGGACCCTGCCCTGAGTACTCTCTATGAGGCAAAGATTGCCCTTAGTTGTATTTCAGTCCCTTTTCTTTCAGGCCTGGTGCAGCTGCCCCTGTTGGCACTGGGCCCAGTTTCTTCCTCTATTCTCTTCCTTTCCCTCGTGTGACTCGGACAGAGTCAGCAACTGCCAATTCTTTCAAGATGGTGGGCAGGAAGTACTCATTCAAAGTCACTGGAGCTTTTGAGGGGTCTCTGCCCCGTAAAATGATCCTGATTAGGAGTCAGTAGATTTTCTTCCACTCCTCTCCTTTCCTTGTCATGGGTGAGCAGAGCCAGCATGTGCCTCTTTTTGTGGAACAGGAGATAACTTCTTGCAAAGATGCTGAAACCCCAGGGAATTGGACTCTGTCCAATCTTCCCTGGTTGCTTAACTTCCTGTCATTGGAAAGTGGAGGTTGATTGGGGAGAAGCACTGAATATGATCTCTCATGGAGGGTTCCCAGTATTCATAAAATATTTCACATTGTCATAGATCCCATCTTCTTTCTGGATTCAACTCTAATTGCCCTACTTCTGGTGCATCATTCCTTGGAGTAAAACTGGGGAGGGGACATTTGAAGTCCTTTGGGAGATGACCCATCTGCCATAATGCTGGTCCCATGATCTAGAAGTCTATAATACATAATAATAATAATAAACATTTAATTGAACTGAATTGCATCCTGACCTAGTTCAGTACTTTAACCTCATTATTTGGTGAATACATACATTCACAATTATAATTTCATAATGAGCCCCTAGAACTTTTCTCTTATTCAGACAAACAACGCTATTAGATTGGGTAGGAAGAGTACCTGGTGGGCCCAGACAACATTCTGACTCCAATCCATCCTGTCCCTATTAATCAACCATGGTAAATTCTCTTCATCCTTCTTCCTAGAATTTTAATGCCAATGTCACAGATCCTGGAAGTCTAGAAAGAAATTGCTCAGTTATCACAGACTACTTCTCAGGTCCTGAATTCCTCTGGCAACTCTCCCAGACTGGTGAACTGAGTTCTACAACAATTTTATAACTGGTGAAACTGAGGCACAGAGTTTTGAACTTGTTTTGCCTAAGTTATACATCCTGATGAGGGATAAACTTTCAAGGGGTCATTCTGCCAGGATCTCAAATCAAAAGTAAACCTCAATTTCATTTACATATATACAAAGAGGACTGTACAGGCTGAGCCATTCGATCTGTGAGATCATAGATCCATCAAAGTAATAAAAACCAATTTTGACAAACTTTTAATGTGGTGGGAGCTGGAGACAAAGAGAAACTTATTTGTTTTGTCACAAGATACATTAAAAAGAGGACTGACCTGGGTTCTCATACCATCTCAGCCATCAGTCAGGATGTGACCTTGGAGAGACCTTCACTTCTGTCTGAATCTTGGTTTCTTCATCTGTCAACTGAAAAAACTAAAACCAGATGATCCCCAAAGCCTTTCCTGTTCTGGCATGGTGCAATTCTATGACCTCATTTGACAAAATACTTCTACCTCGCAGAGAGAAAGAAATACATGGGTCAGCAACCTTCTTTCAAAATGTGTGCGTGCTGATGATGGCAGTGAAAGTGTCCTGGGCTATGCAGAAGGCCCATGGACTGGCAAATTCAAGACCTTTAAATATCTCATCCCACAAGTTACTTAGAGCTAAAGCAAACACAAACCAAAGAGAGTCTCCATTTATTTGCTTTTTATAAAGCCGACATTCTGCTGAGCCAATGTTTAGAAGCCAAAATAATAACAGGTTGCCATTTTAGCGAATTTGTGAATAACTCTCAAGCACAGATCAGAGACAGACTCAACTTGAAACAATGACCCTAATTGTCAATTTATTTTTCTTTGGCTTGCCTAAACCTACTTAAGCTACTCAGTCCTCAGGTTTGGGTCACATTTCAAAACTAATTGAAAACAATCCCAGAACTTCCTTAACTTTGATATAGGTTTAATATGGGTATGAATATTCATACACACACACACACACACACACGCACACACACACACACACACACACACACACACACACACACACACATAAATTTCAACATATATTTATATACAAATCAAGTTTAATCAGTCTTCTGTGTTTTGTAAGGATCCCAAAGAACTTAGCATTTATTCAGATTTAGAGACAGTATGACTTCACCAAACCTGAGTTCGAATCTCAGCTTTGCTACTTCCTGTCCATGCCAACTTAGGCCCCACATTTTTCCATCTATAGAAAGAAAATTTTAGACCAAATGATCTTGAAGTCCTTTCTAATTCTGATCTATGATTCTCTGTTTTAAGGATGACTAAGTCCAACCATCTACTTCTCTGTTTGACAGAGGAAAAAGGAACTCACCCTCTCTCTCATATCCCCCAGGAAGCAGGCAGCTAAAGACAGGACAATGGAGGGAGAGAAACTAAGACTTTCTCATTCCATTGTGGTCTAGAGATAGACAATTTGAGTTTTCAAGGACAAGAGTCCATATCATGACTTTGTATCTCACCATATTATTGTTTGCTAAAATGATGGAGGAGAAAGAAAGCCTTAATTTGAGCTCCAGCTCTGACACTAAAAATGAGGCCTTCTGCAGCTGACTTCACTCATCTCAGCTTCAGTTTTCCCATCCATAAAATAGGAGTAATAAGACTTGTACTGTCTACTTCACAGGATTAAAGGGAGGGAGTTATAAATTTTATGCAAAGGTGAGTTATTATAAGTGTTTCAGTTCTTTATTAGCATTGACCCATCCCCAGTTTTGATTCAAATTGTTTGTATAATCTGAGGGAAGTCATTCATTTCTCTAGCCCAGGTTTTCTCATCTGCAAAATGAAAGGGTTGGTCTGTTGTTATTCATCTCTTTTTTTTTTAATGAACCAATGATATCCAGGGGTGACGCCTTGATTTGTGGGTGAACTGGATGGAAGTGAGGTAGTGTTGCACGGGGTCATCAGCCTCACTCATTATTATTATTCCACAGTCCAGTGGCAGGACCAAAGTCCAGAAATGGAGTGGAAGACCATAGCATCTTAGGTCATGCTTAGGAGCCCAATCTGCAGCTGGGGAGTAAAATGAATTGATTGAGATAGGAAATAAGTCCACTCAAGCAGCAGCTACATTCGATCCTTTCAGTCAATCAACATTTTGTTCCTGTCCAGAGGAATAGGTTGCAAAATTTGACTTTTCTTAGGGACAATCAGAGTATAGCAAGAGCAAGGATCTCATTATCCATCAAAAACCACCTTGAATTCAGTGGCCACAGATCAAAATTCCTGTTGCTATTAGAATTTTCTGACATCTGATGTATTCCAAGTTGATACTGCTTTTCAATGCCATCCTGAAGTTTGATATCATCTTGATAGATAAAGTGAATGGGAAGTTGGTGATTCTCAAGTTATCAAACCAACATTGTTGGTATCCTACCCTCCCAAGTAAGAATCTGTCTATTCATATGACTTCTTCAAAAGCAAAAGTCCAAGGGGCAGCTAGTTGGCACTGATCCTGGAATCAGGAGGAACTGAGTTCAAATCCAGCCTCAGACACTTGAAACTTATTATCTGTGTGACCTTAGGCAAGTCACTTAACCTCATTGCCTCACACACACACCCCCCAAAAAAAAAACAACTTCAAGCTCTCTGGCAACTTTTTAGTCTTTCTTCCTATTTTCCTAATTGTAGCAGCAGCAACAATAGAAATAGTAGTGGTAGTGGTAGTGGCTGCATTCATATAATACTTAAAGAAGTATAATATGCTTTGCAAAATTTGTCTCATTTTATCCTCATAAAAGCACTGGCAGATAGATATCCCCATTTTACAGATGCAGAGACCAAGTAAATAAGTAACTTACCCAGGGTCATACACTAGTGTCTGCAGCCAGATTTGAACTTGGGTCTTCCTGACTCCAGGCCCAACACTGTGTCCACAGCAAAATACAATTGTTTCTGAGTCACTTCATTAAAAAAGGAGATGCGTGGCCTGGACTCAGCCACTCAAAGATATTTTCCAGATCAACCAACAGTTGATCCAGAAGTTGAAACATAATCCATTTTTTCTTACCAATGGAAAGTTTAAGGCTTTGGGTCTGAACTGACAAAGACCAGATGGCCTTGGGAATTGTTTTCTTTAGAGCTTTTGCTGATCACAGGTCCTCTCGGGAAAGTATTTAATGATGAACCTATACTCCATTGTCATACATCTAGGACTGGACATATTGCCTAGTGCTAATGAAGACATGCTTATCTATCAATCTGGAAAAGTAATAACCCTATCTGTCCATCTCTATAGTTGGGGTAGACACAAGAAGAGACTCTTTAGTGCTAGGCTAGTGTTTTGACTATTTGGGGGTTCCCGGTTTGTTCCTTGGGGGTTCCCATGGTTGCAAGCTGTTGTGATCTCCAATGACATCAGGTCAGATTCATCTTTGCAGCTCTGTAGTGCTGTCAGCCCACAGACTGGCTTGACCTTTGACTGTTTACAGATCCTAAAGCTGTACTATTCATACTATCACCTTTCTTCTACTTGGGCCTGAGGCCAAAAATGACTCCCAGGGGGAAAAAATGGCTTGTGACCTGGTGGAATCTGCCAAGAGGTATCCTGTCCTAAGAGGCAGTTCCAACCAGTTGGGGCATTCAATCAAAAGAACCTCATTCTAGTGAAACCACTAAGGGCTAAGTATGAGGAATAGCCAGTAGGGATTCACTCCTTGAAATCTCTGAATAAATTCCAGGAAGATGCAACTGTAAAGGATCCCCCAGGCAAGGACCCAAAAGAGGCTCCTCCTCCTACCTCTTCCTATCCACCAAACTCTCTACCTCCCCTCAGAACTATCCCCTACTCACAATAGCATGTTGTTAGGGCAGATGTTATCTTTCCTGTATCTCTGTCTCTGTCTGTTTCTGTCTCTCTGTCTCCATCTCTCTTTTTGTCCTCTGTCTCCTTCTTTCCCTCCCTCTCACTCGCTCTTTTCCCCTCCTTTGTCTTTAGCTCTTTCCCTTCCTCTCCTTTTCTCTTTTACCCCTTTCTCCCTCTCTCTTCTTCTTCTCTCCCTTTCTCCTCCCACCATCTCTCTATTTCTCCTTCTCTCTCCCTATCCTAACCCCCCATCAGCCTGAGAAACCTAGAATTCCCTCTAGACTAGATGTTTATCTGCAAGGGGGATGGCTGTCTCTCTTGGTTCACCACCAGCAACTGCCAAGCCCACATAGAATTGAGTCTTGGGGTAGTATCTGATGGAAAGAAAGTGGTCCAGAGATGGCTGTCGTGATTATATTTTAGGAGTAAATAGAGGCTGGCTGCTCTGAAAATTCACAAAACCCTGGAGGACTACAATATTATTCCATTCCACTGATGCATTATCCAGGAATGTTTGAGGTCTTCATTGGAAAGTATCTTGGAAATTCCTTCAGTCTACACATATCCCTCCCTCTGCTTTACATATTAGGAAACTGAGGCAAAGAGGAGTTATATGACTAGTCTAAAGGTTCATATGTGGGATATAGGAGAATCAGGATTTAATCCCAAATTCACTGATTCCAAATTTAGAGCCTTTGATGTCAGACCATCATTAAGGATAGAAGTTCATGGTCATGAATTTAAACCTAAAAGTCCACTGTGTCCCAAGTTTTCATAAGACATCCTTTGTTCACAAGAGAAAATGTCTTGTCCAGGGACACCAGCTAATGTGTGTGTGAGGCAAGATTCTAACTCGGCTATTCCTCACTCCAAATCCAGTTCTCTACTCACTATGAAAGTAAGAGCTTTATTTTCCTCTGCAAGTCAAGGTCATTTTTACAAAATGAAATATTCTGGAAGGCCAGGTTTTCCTACTCTGAAAAAAAGACAGCCAGGTTGGCATGGTAGATAGAATTCTGGACTTGAGTTCAAATTCTTCCTTAGCCACTTGCTAGCTATGTGACCCTAGGCAAATCACTTAATCACTTCATGCCTCAGTGTCCCATCTGTAAAATGAGATAATATCCAGATATTTTATATATAGCACTTGGAACACTGGCAATTACTAATATTAATGGGTAGGGATTGAAGAGGAACCAAAAAAACACTTTGCAAACTTTAAATATGCCATATAAACAGTAGATAAAAAAAAAAAACATAGGGAGATAGGTTAAGTGAATGTGGATTCGTACAGGCTCTGTGTGGTGATTTTTCTGAGTTTCTGTTCTGTCTGTTGGCCAGATACTGACCTGAAATGCCTTTTGGACTGCTTTGATCTCCTGGAAAGGTCAGAATTCCTTACCTTAGAGCTATTCCCAAGCAGCCCCAAATTAAAGGGAACAACGGGATCTCTCTGATATATAATAGGTGGAAGGATGGCCTGGAATGAGGTTAGCAAACAGCAACAGCTTCTGAAGCCAATGGACTGTGCCAAATATATGCTAGATTTGAATCTCACTAAAAGTAGGTTGTAAAGAAATTCCCTCTTGTAATCACCACTAGTCTCTTAAGCACAGAGAATCCAGGACCACTTTGGGTGACACCAGGGTCTTCTGCTTGATTCCTCATCACTCTGAGGATCTTGTGATTCCATACCATGGAGAAAGGTAGTGGAAGGGAACGACCAGATGTGCTTAAAGACAATGGAAGCGTAGAGAAAATGAAGTTGGCCAAACTTAGCATACATACAGTCAACTAAAAAGGGGTGGGTTTCTTTGGGCATAGCTGTATACTTTGAGCACCTGAATCACCTTTCTGGGAAAGTATGGGATTGAGAAGTCTTTCCCTCTGAGTTTGTGTCCTGTTTTGTCAAAATTCCAACAAGTAGATGCACAACACCCAGGTCTTTCCCCACCGACTCAAATAATAATGAGTTATTTTATGAAAATGATTTATAATTAATTATTTCATTAATTTAATTTGAATTAATTTTATATTAAATGTGTAATAAGAGTCATTCAGGGGGTGGCTAGGTGACACAGTGGGAAGAGCACTGGCCCTAGAGTCAGGAGTCCCTGAGTTCAAATCTGGTCTCAGACACTTAATAATGACCTAGTTGTGTGGCCTTGGGCAAGCCACTTAACCCCATTTGCCTTGCAAAAACTCCCCCCCAAAAAATAAATATGAGTCATTCTAGTTCACAGACCTAAAATAAAGCAATAACTTTATTCCAAGTGAAGATAAAAGACAATGATCCAGTAATAGATTTTCAGGAAGAAAAAAAATCACGCAACCAGTCACCCAATTTAAAGAGAAAAAGCATTTTAAAAAGTCTGATCACTTTGGTCTTTATGATTTAATTGGGCAAATATATTGCTGGACAACTAGGTGGCAAAGTGGATAAGGATAAGGCACAGTGGGACTGGAGTAAGGGAGTTCAAATCTGACCTGGATCACTTACTATCTATGTGACCCTGGACAAGTCACTTAACCTCACTTGCCTCAGTTTTCTCATCTGTGAAATGAACTGGAGAAGGAAATGGCAAAGCACTCTAGTATCTTTTCCAAGAAAACCCTAAATGACATCATGAAAAGTCAGAAAGGACAGAGAAGCAACAATAACAAAATATATACATTAGTTGGAGACGGGATGGCTTTTTGATAGCTTTCAATAGCCACTGGACTAGAATCTTATCTAGAATGACTTTTGTTGCTGTCTTAGAAAATCTCCAAAATAAAGTGAAATTCCTTCCCTATTGGCTCTTTCAAGATAACCACTGGTACCTGATAGACTGGGGCCCCTGAGGGGATGATAGATAAAACCTAATGGGGCCATACCTCAACATACACAACCAACTGACTTGAGAGACTACAGTTTAGGCTAAAATCAATCCCCATTGAATGTAATAAAAGATTACCAAACTCAGGACATCCTTTGTTCACAAGGCAAACCAGTTTTGCAGAGACTAGGCCAGCCCGGGAAGCCAAGAAGCTTCCTCGTGCCAAGAAAACAGTTCCACCCTGCCATATAATCCTCACAGCCCTGAAAAGGACTTGTCTCCCAACAGAGGTGACAATGGAGCAATAACCCACATATCCCTTCTTCTCCTCATGTAAGGGAACAGATCCACCATCAGGTGTATCCTCTTTCAGATACTAAAGTGACATCAATCAGGTCAAAGACTTAGAGTTAGAAGAAACATTTGAGGGGCGGCTAGGTGGTGTAGTGGATAGAGCACCAGCCCTGGAGTCAGGAGTACCTGGGTTCAAATCCGACCTCAGACACTTAATGATGATGTAGCTGTGTGGCCTTGGGCAAGCCACTTAACCCCATTTGCCTTGCAAAAACTAAAAAAAAAGAAGAAGAAGAAGAAGAAGAAACACTTGAGATCTCCAGTATAACCCTCACCTAAGGGAACTGAAGCCAAAGAGGTAGAGTCACTTGGCTTCCGTCACTCAGATTCTAGGAAAGAGGAAAGATTTGAACACAAGTTCTCTAATTCCTATATGGTACTGTTGCACCATGATGTCTCTTAAAAAATCCCAGTTCCCTTAAAGGGAAAAAAATACAGTAAACTTGGGAAAGGGTTATCTTGCTTCCATCTAAAAATCTGATTTTTTTCTTGAGACAACTGGATTATGTTTCTACACTGTAGTCGCTTGGACTGCCATCAACTTGGATTAGATCAGATTCTCAGAGTGGACAATAACTTTCAGGTTTCTAGGGGAAAGTCTGATGGACTGTTTCTCAAATCTCCATGTCATTGGACCCCCATCGAGAGCCAGTAGTCATTCTCCCAAGTATCAATTATCCATTTAACTTTTTACAAAAAAAAAAAATTGCTGAGAAAGTATAGCAAGGAGTAAAGTATACCTCTAAGGGACATCAATTCAATTTAATACACATTTATTAAATACAAACTATGGTAGGTACTATGCTAAGCATGGGATCATTTATTGATTATTTAGCTCTTGATAGAGGCATAGGGTGGCAGAGGGGATAGAGCATCGATTTGGATTCAGGAGGAGAGGAGTTTGAATCCAGCCTCAAATACATTAGCTGTGTGACCTTGGGCAAGTCACTTAACCCTGACTGCCTCACATCCAGGGCCATCTCCAGTCATCCTGACTCATATCTGGCCACTGGACCCAGGCGGCTGTGGAGGAGAAAGTGAGGTTGGGGACCTAACACAGCACCCCCTCACTCAAATCAAATTCATGTGCTAGTCATGGCGTCACCTCCCTGATGCCCTGGTCTTCAGGAATAAAGGACAAACATCAAATCATAATAAATAGGGTAGTGGAGGCCCACTGGATAGAGCTCAGGCCTCTGAATCAGGACATATTTCTGTCCAAAACTCAAAGATTTTTACTAGTTAGGTGACCCTGGGCAGGTCTTAAGCCTCAGTTTCCCCATCTGAAAAGTTATAGCACTTGTTTCTTTGAGTTGCTGTGAAGATTACATGATATGAAAATTGTAAAGTACATTGTATGCCTTAAAGAGCTATCTAATTACAGCTATCTAATTACATCATCACCATCATTATTATATACTGTGCCACGCTACCTTTTTTAAGGAGCCTCTTGTAATGCATTGTGCAAGCTCGTTTTCATTAAAACTTTGACACAATGTCATCTATTATTGGTTTGAGGAAGATTGGATTTAATTACAGGGTGGTCCCTACTGCTTAAATAAGTAACCCATGGGTTAATTATTATGGCAGTCCACACACTTGTCTGTCAATTTTACTGAATTCAACATTGAAAGAAATAAAGCCATGTGTCAAAGGGAGGCTTGGCAATCATTTAAAACAGTTGTCTTTGCAGTCAGGATCCATAGGGTCATAGATTCAGAGCTAAAGGAGACCTCAGAAGTCTCCAAGTCTAATTTCTTCATTTTAGAGATTAAAGAAACTGAAACTGACAAAAGGAGAAGTGACTCGCCCAAGGTCACACAGTTAGTAAGTGTCTGAGGCCTTATTCGAACCCAGCTCCTCTAACTCTAAGGTGGGATTCTGTCCATTATATCTGCTGCTTAACGTCCTGCCTCTGACATATCCTGGCTAGGTGACCCTGGATAATTAACTTAACCTTTTAGTGCCCCAGGAAACTCTCCAAGACTATAGTGTGTAGGCATATACTCTCCTTCATTTTTCAAGTTCTCTATATCACAGGTATAATCAAAATAAAAATAAAAATAAAAGAAGGTGGCTAGAATAAAATAACTATCTCAGAAAATAAAATTTATTCCATTACTTAGCAGTGTAGCATAGTGCATTCCATACAGATTTTGGATCTGGGAAGAGTTAGGTGGGATCAAATCCCACTCTGACACTTACCAGCTATGTGACCATGGGCGAGTCATTAGACCTCTTTAAGCCTCTCTAAGAGCTCCCATGCCAAAGGAATCAATCAATCATAGTAGCTTCCATGCTACTTATACTCAACTCAGGAACTGTCTTTTACCCTGATTTAAGGACTCTCCCATACACTGGAAGCACACTGCTGCCCCTGGGCCCATTGGGCTATTGTCCTCTAGAATTCTGGTCTTGGGTGATGGTGAGCCCATTCATACATCTGCCCAGCATTGTAACCACCACCTGATCACCACCATTTTGCTAGTTAGTCCTAGGAGTTGATCTAACATAGAACAGTCAGTGAAAGACATTTCCATGCACATTTCCAAAATTTCTTTGATATTTGGAGTCTGATTCTTGTTGGCATATATGCTTTACAGATCTATTTCATATCCTGTCCCAACAGCTCTAAGTAGATAAGAGATCCACAGTGATAAGGATGTCAAGAATTTTGAGATCAGTGGTCTTTATCATTGCAAACAACAATAATAAAGTTTTACAATATCATCTCATTTGATTCTCACAATTCCAGGATATAGGTACCATTATTATTCTTATTTAAGAGTTGAAGAAACTGAGGCAGACAAAGGTTAGGTAACTTGTCTGAAGTGGTATTTGAACTTAAATCTTCACCTCCCAGTTGCCCAAAGCCGAGTAGAAAGACTGAGTTCTGAATGGCCTTTATGATTCAGTATTGGATAGCACTATATATCCCAAGGATGTTAAAGACAGAAAGACACACACACACACACACACACACACACACAGACATATATATTATATCAGAATAGACATAGCAGCACCTTTAAGGGTTACAGAATCCTGGAGGCAAAGTGGGTACCAGTCAATTGGGTAATGACTGAGTAGTGAAGGAGCTCCCCCCCTCACCTTGGATCTAGTTAGCCAATGGGCTAGAGTGGGATCCATTGGGCTTACCGTAATGATATACAAACATATTGTGCCTTAAGATTATGATTGAGGTATTCAGAGATACAGGATAAGAATTGTATGAACTGATACAAAGAAAACAAAGGAGAAAAAAGAGAATATTGCATTCTGATAATAAGCTAGTCAATTGAATATATTGCATATTTTAGAATATATTAGAAAACCACAAATTGACATTATCTGTATTCTACCACATTTTCATTTATTTTTGTTAAATATTTCCCAGTTTTATATTAATTTGGTTCAGGCTTCATGAAGGGGATTTGTTCACTTTATGAAGCAGATTGGTCAAGAATATGACAGATGTGTTATACATACTGGCTACAGTCCTGTAAATGAAAACAAAATTTAAAAGCAGTTGACCTCAAATTAATTCTATTGACCTACTTTAGTCTTGGAGATCAAATGATATATTATATTTTATAGTAGAAAAATAGTTCTGTTATAGTTCAATTGTTGTCCTTCATTTTCAAGGAGAATCAATGATGTCTTGAGTTTTGAGTGAATTAGATTTAAGTGAGGCAGAGTTGAAATAATTCATCATCCTCACTCTCTCCTCCTGAGTCAGCAAAGTCCAAGTAAAAAAATTCAATGGCCCAGGATGCAGTGGATAACTTTGGAATGGGCAGATGACAATAATCAACCCATTCCATCAAGGGAAGTCTTCACATGCTTGGGGTAGACATCCCCCTAAATCACCAACACATTTGAGACCTATTGATTATCCTTACTCTTGCTTAAGGCATCTGCCAAGACAATTGATCAAGGTGTGGCTGATTCAGAGAAGACTTTATTGGCATTATAGTTCACCAGAATAAGAGGTTGTTTCACTTACCAAGATAAATCACTGTAGGAGGAAGTGGGTTCTTTATTATGAATCAGTTCTTATTATATATCTATATCTATCTATCTACCTGCCTATCTATCTATATCTATGTCTATCTGTCTACTATCATCAATATCTATCTATCTATCAGCATCTATCAGATTCTTATTTATATAGATAAATATATCCACATACATATATGTACCAGGAGTCAGTTTTAATATATATGCATATTATATATATGTAATACATATACACTTGCATGTCTATATGTCTGCATATGGTCTCCTAAAAGTCTTAGTGAAGTATTAATCATTTATGGATTAGGTAGATAGATAAAATAAAGATGAGAAATTAAGGAAAGTTATACTACCTCTAACTATAAGAAAACAAAGTTCTATCCAAAGAAACAAAAAGTTTGGATCTTGTATTTTTCAGCTATATTTTTCTGAAGTGTTATAGTATTATATGTTCCTTTGTAAAGAGAAACACTTGTAGGGGCAGCTAGGTGACACAGTGGATAGAGTAACTCTGACCTCAGACACTTAATAATTGCCTAGCTCTGTGACCTTAGGCAAGTCACTTTAACCCCACTGCCTTGAATAAATGAAATAAAAGAGAGAGAGAGAGAGAGAGAGAGAGAGAGAGAGAGAGAGAGAGAGAGAAATGTCTGCCATGATAGGATCCTATTTTGAAGGGCCTTGCATGTCTACTGTGAAGAGGTTAACGAGAGGAGGTCAACAGGAGGTGTGTCATAGCCAACTCAAACTGGCTCCTGAGAATCAATTGTTAATTTTTTCATAAACTGGAATATTAAGGAAATGTTAATAATGGAGATTAAACTTGAAAGTGTGTGACCAACTTTTGGCAAAATAGAAGACTTATTTCTGTTCTCTTGTTTTCAATTGAAAACACAGGAATAAATAGACTTTTCCTTAAAATGTTGAGTGGTATGTATCTAAAGTCAAGAGCTACTTTTATTTGTAATGGAAAGAAATTTGAATAATTTTCAGTAAATTCAGGTTTGAAATAAAAAAAAGTGTGTGTTCCTCCCCTAGGTTATAAACATTTCCCCAGCATTCCACCGAAATAGACCCAAATAAGGGAGGACATGCTTTCTCATCTTTCTCTGACATGAACTGGTTTAAAGAAGACATTCATGTCACTCTCTCTGGGGCACCATACTTTCTTCCTCTTTTTAAGCTTCCCTTAGCTTCCAGCTCCATGAAAACAGAGGAAATTGAAGAAGTTAAAGAAATTGAATGGTGTCAATAGTAATGGAACATTAAAACTGCCTGGTTACACAACTGGAGACTTGAAAGATGAAGAAATGATTGTAGGAAATAACACTTGGAAAGGGTTATATACACTTAAGAATGTGATATCTATTAAGTCAAGAATCCAAGGAACAGTGTCTTCAGTGGCCGTGCGTTTTAAAAGGATTGATTGTTGATGTTTGGTCATTTCAGTCATGGTCTGACTCTTTCTGACTCCATTTTGGGGTTTTCTTGACAAAGATACTAGAGAGGTTTACCATTCAGAAACTGAGGCAAACAGTGTAAGTGACTTGGTACGAACCCTGAACTGAATTTTTAAAAATCAGTCTTCCTGAGTTGTATAGAGATAGGCCAGTGTATCTGTCCTTTTTTTTTTTTCTTTTTGCCTTGGTCATGATGGAGAACAGGAAGCAGAGGTGTCCAGATGCAAGGGTGATGTGTCTCCTAATAACCCTGACAGATGACAGTAAGATCAGTGATTAGTAGAATCTGGGACAGACTCTTCAAGTGAATCTGAAACATATTTTTCTCATTAATGATCCTTTAGGTGGGGTTAGTCTCACAGATTTAGGATGTGGCCCAGGGCAATAGGCAATTGGGAAAAACTGATACTTTTCCTGTGAACAGATATATTCCATTGGTATTTGAATACAGATAATTGGGATCTTATCTGTTAGCTGTAGATCTAACTTTTAGTCACCCTTACTAAAAATCTGACATTTTCATGGGATCTACCATAAGTATTTCATGTGATATTAAAACCATGCTTTCTGTTCATAGTATGTGAGAATGAGAAGAAAAACAGCACAAATCTCAACAATCTTTGTCCTTTTATTGTTGCTGTAGAGTTATTATGATGAGAGAAATTAGAATATTTTTGAATCCATAAATTCTTGAAAGTTATTCTTACAATCACTTCTATAAAATGGGTGTAGAGATACAAAAAAAAATTCCTAGTTTTTTTTGTAAGTCTTTTGTATCAAATTGCTTGCCTCATCAATGAGGTGAGCAGAGGAGAGAAAGAGAGAATTTGGAACTCAACATTTTAGAAAGCAAATGCTGAAAATTGTTTTACATATAATTGGAAATTTTTTAATATAATTTAATAACTATAATAGTATCTTTTACCCATTAGACTGTAAGTTCTTTGAAAACAAGGACTGTCCTGTTTTTTCTTTGTATCCTCAGTCCTTCTATGCTATGCTACATGGTAAATAATAAATGTTTGTTAGTTGGGGAAAAATAAAATATTAAATATTTTAAAATAAAATAAAATAAAGGTTTGCTGACTATTTTCTTATAAAAGAAAGCTACCATTTACCCCAAGTACAAGAAATTTTCCGTTTTAATATTTCTAGAAATAGGATACTTTAAGCAATATTGTTGGGGTGATAAAAAAAATTGAATCTCCTGATGTGCTCTACTGTCTAAGTCATAAACACACAGAGTATGGCTTTGCTCATACATAGAATATACTTTGCTCCTAATCCACATAATCCACATGAATAAATATCTAAAGTGCCCTATGATCAATAGAGGCCCTAATCATCCTCCAAACTGGTTGATGAATAAAGGTTCATTTACTATTTCCTTTCATACATTTTATATTCTCTATCTGCATAGCATCCCTTAGTATGGGGAGTGCTAAAACTTTAGTAAATACAAACAATTAGGCAATGTCTACCTTTCTAATGATTTTTCTCTGTCCCTGGATTCTCTTTCCTGTGGATGTAGAAGATACCATGATGACATTGAAATTTATCATAAGGACATTTGAAGAGCTTCCAATAAAAGAGGAATTTCCTGGAAAAGGAAATGGAAAAATTATTATAATAAATCTAGGCTGTTTAGTTAGTGCTGGATCAAAATATTACAGATTGATAGAGGGTAAGGTATCCTAACTCCAATCTTCAAAAATGGTCAAAACTCTTTTGGGAATAGTCAACTTAAAATATCTCATTCTATATTTTCCAATCAAATGAGAGAATGAGAAGTATATGGGAAGTCGATAAGGGGAGAAGCTAATCATTGCCTTTGGAAGGATATCACCCTAAGCTTCCCAGCAATCTACATCTGCCTAGAACTTGTATTTGGAAGTGCTAGGTAATAACCTTACTATCTTTTGTCATTTTCTCCTTCTAGATTTAACTTTTGATGACCTATCAACATGAACACTTTTGCCAGGATCAAACTATATTATAAACAAGTCAAATTTGGAGACTTAAATATTTCAGTTGACAATACCAAAATCCCACAGTTTAGCAAATCACAATTGTTTCCAAGTAAACATTAATGCTAGATGCTATTGGAGTAGCCATATTGCACAGTTCACAGAATACTAATCTAGTAGTCAGGAAGATGTGGATTTAGTCACTGACTAGCAATATGACCTTGGGCAAATCACTCTGCCTCAGTGTACTCACCTATAAAAAGACAGTAATAATAGCAATTATAACACAGGAAGGATCAAATGAGATATTATTTGTAAAGTGCTTTTTTGCAAAACTTTAAATTTAAAGTTAAGCAAATGCTAAATATTATTTTTGGAATTGCTTTACATTTGCAGAATAATACATGATAAACTACCTATCTTTTATATTCATTGGGGTCAAGTCATATCTTTCCAGAAGATTTCAGCTCTTTTTTTCTTATCTTTATAAGCTTTCAATTCTCACAACTCTCTATATAAGGTCCATAGATCCATGATATCACATTGCAAACCAAATATCAATTGTTAAAATAAACCATCACAAAATAAATGTCATTTTAGGATTTAACACAGAAAATTATGTAAGATTGCTTTTTAAAGTAGGCTATAGCATAAGTATATACCACAAATTCATCATAATTGCCACATTAGGTGATAATGGAGCCAGTATCCTGGCAGAGTTATATCTAATGGCTGACTGAGGATATTGGTGAAAGAATCCCACGGATTTCCAGGTGACTGTTGTATCTTTACACTTTAATACAGAAAAACGACAAATTTAAACAATGCAATTACAAAACTAACAGTACAAAGTAGTTCTAGATTTTACCGAATTCATAATTTTTCACCTTCTTGAAGTAATGACCCATATAGGGTTTGAATTAGGATGACCAGAGTACTATTGATTTACCCTTCCTTTTTCAGATGTGTCTGATTCTTTGTGAACTTATTTGAGGTTTTCTTGGCAGAGCTACCTTCTCCTGTTCATTATATAGATGAAGAAACTGAGGCAAACAAGGGTTAATGACTTGCCTAGGGTCACATAGCTAGTAGTATCTGAAGTTAGATTTGACCTTAAGGAGTTGTCTTCCTGACTTCCCCTCCTAGCTCCCCATACTGTATTTGAGATACAAGTGGTTAAACTCATTTGTATTTCAATGCTCCCTAAATTTCAGTTTTAGAATGGTGATTTGGTATTTTCAATCATAACATTAAAGATTCTATCCCACATGCAGTGAATATATTCTTTTTTTAATTGATTAAATTTTTTTGTTTAAGTTCCAAATTGTCTCTCATCCTCCCTCCCACCTTGCTCTAGAGAAGGCCACCTTTGACTCAAATTTATAAATATATGTGAAACCATAATACTCATTTTTCCATTTATGAGTTCCTTCTCCGGAAGGTGGATAACATTTTCTTCCACAGGTCTTTGTAATTGATTTAAGTATTTGTAATGCTCAAAATAATGTGTTTATTCATAATTAGTCTTAGAACAATTTTACTGTACCTTTATCCACTGTTCTCTGGGTTCTGCTCATTTCATTCTTCATTATTTCATGGGTCTTTCATGTTTCTCTAAAATCAATCAATTCATCATTCCTTAAAACATATACTACAACTTATTTAGCCATTACCTAATTGATGAGCATCCCCTCAGTTTCCACTTCTTTTCCACCAAAAAGAAAACTGCTATATATATACACATATATATATATACTATATATATGTGTATATATATATACACATATATATAGTATATATATATATGTGTATATATATATATTTTAGAACATAAAGTTCTTTTCTGATCATGTTCTATATAACAGTCTTATAGTTTCATTTTTTAAAAACAAAAGTAAATTTTTCAGACTTCAATTATATTTAAGCTCCTAGAATAGAAATGTTTAGCTCAAAGAGTTACATAAAAATCATTATCCAGAAAAGTGGAAATTCAATAAGATACCCAGAAGAACCAACTCTGGCAGTTTCTAGTTTCTAACAATGTCACCTTAAATGTACTTGCCTTATAGAATAATAGCAAAATTCCTCATTCCATTCTTAAACTCAGCAAAAAATCTGTCTATTCTTAATTCCTAATTTAGCAGTAAACCCAGAGAAAAATTCAATGTTTCTACTCAATACTATTTATAAATCTATATTTAGATGATCATGTCAAATTCTTTTGGAGTCATAAAACTCAATCTCTTTTATGGTCAATGTAATAAATCATAGGATTGGAAGAGAGAGAGAGAGAGAGAGAGAGAGAGAGAGAGAGAGAGAGTATTTCTTTATTTTCCATTATCTTTTCTTTTTCCATCTGGGCTAGATCAGAATGAAGAGAATAATCTAAATAAATTGACTAAAATAGAAGACATTTCTAAAATTTAACAATTTCTTACTGAAATTCTTTCACCTTTTTTTTTGAAGCAGGCTCCAACTTAATTTAAGGCTGTTTGTTCTTCTGTCTGAACAATTCTTATCAAAAGCAAACACTTCACATACTCATAAATTCAATGGACTGCCACAACACGTAACAAGACTTCTAAGTCAAAATCCAGGAAATGTTTGGAAGCTACTGTGTTGCCCATCAAAGAGGGCTTCCCCTTTTTTTCTTTCTTTCATCTATTTTAATCTAACACTTTAGGCTTTAAGTATCTTTCTCTCTCTCTCCCCCTCTTCTAAAGTGCAATACACATCTCTGGGAAATATTAGTTCATTCATATATTGGAATTCTCTCAGGAGCAAATTCAAGGTTTCTGGTTCCCTTTGCCTCAGCTGTCAACTTCACTGAGGAAGGACTTGGTCCATGAGACTGGCAACCAGGGTAGAACTCTGCCCACAGAAAAGATCATCTGGGGTAGGAATCAGATTTTGGCAGATGCTTCATAAGACCAAGCACAAACAGGAAGAAGGAGAGAGACCAAGACAATGAATCTGTGACAAGTCTATCACCTGAGCCTTAACCACTGGCTATTTGACTTTCATGAAGGGCAGCCTAGATGCCTGAATAGCTAATAAGTATGCCTGGTCAATCAGGGAGAGAGGTTACAGAAGTCATTTGGAGATCTCTGAGTGTTTGAAGATCCTTTAACTTATACATTTTCAGAGAAAGATAATTCAGAGTTCCTTCTGCAAGAGTTAAGAAGTGGGGACGGCTAGGTGGCACAGTGGATAGAGCACTGGCCCTGGAGTCAGAAGTACCTGAATTCAAATCTGGACTCAGATACTTAATAATTACCTAGCTGTGTGGCCTTGGGCAAGCCACTTAACTCCATTTGCCTTGGGAAAACCTAAAAAAAAAAAAAAAGTTATAAAGTGGTGATTAAACAAAGTTTCTCTTCCAGGAATCCATTTCTAACAATGTGGTCACACAAAACAACAAAAACCAGAACTTCTCTCAAGAGGTTCTACCTCTGCAAACTAACTGGACCATAACAAAAACCATAACAAAAAAGATTAAAGGTTATAGTTATGTGTAAAAAAGAGTAAAGGGAATACAAATGGTTTTGAGAAGTGGATGTTTTGGTTTCTCCTCACTAAATCCATGTTTTAGATTCCTGGTCAACAGACCAAATCTCTCATCAAAAGATATCTCTATGAGTGAATTGGTTCTTACTATGAACCATTTCTAGCTCACAAAATGAAGAGAAAGGAAACAGATTTAAGTCAAATTATAAATAGTTTCTAAAAGAAAGCAATGTCCTAAAAAAACAGATAAAAAGACAAAAAAGACATAGAGAGGCAGAGACAGAGACAGTATTTACTAAGTGTTAGGTACTGTGTTAAATATTTTTCAGGTTTATTTATTTATTTTTCAGATTACAATGCACTTGTTGGGAAAGTAAAGATTAAACTCCCCTTTCCCCAGAAAAAGATAAAGAAATCTCAAGATAAATGAAGTGAGAGGGAAAAAAAAGTGAACTTCGATCTATGTTCAGATTCCATCAGTTCTGTCTCTGGGACAAGTTACCGCTTTTATCATAAGTCCATCGAAGAAGTTGCTTCAATATCTTTTCCCACAGTTGCAGTTTCTAAATGCATTTCCCTCCATTCTATTCCTCCCCATTCGCATTGATTCTTTTCTTTGTATCTGACTACCCATGGGAGACCATGATCTTCTACCACTTCTTTCACCTACTCCCCCTCCCCTATCCCCCTTATCCCATCCCTTTCCTCTCATTTTTCTCTAGGGTAAGATAGATTTCTATACCCTAAGGAGTGTGTATGTTATTTCTTCACTGAGCCTTTTCTGATGAGAATGAAGTCTCACTCATTCCCCCCTTTTACTCTATTGCAAAAGCTTTTTCCTTAACCCTTTTATGTGAAATGTCTTAACCCATTCTACCTCTCCTTTCCCTTTCTTCCAGTATTTTCCTTTACCATCCATTGACTCCATTTGTTACTATATTATACTATTATTCAACTCCCTCCTATGCCTTGTCTATATATGCTCCTTCTAACTGCTCTTATAAATGAGAAAATTCATATGAGTTATCAGTATCTTCTTCCCATACAGGAATCCCTGATAAATTAAATCCTTGATATTTTACCCTTCCTTTCCCCTCTATGCTTCACCTGAGTCCTGTACTTAGAGATCAAACTTTCTGTTCAGCTCTAGTCATTTCAGCAGGGAAGTTTGAACATCCCCTGATTCATTGAAAGTCCATTTTTCCCTGAAAGAGGATGTTCAGTTTTGCTGGGTAGTTGATTCTCAGTTGCCTTCCAAGCTCTTTTGCCTTCCAAAATATCATATTCCAAGCCCTACAAGCCCTTGATGTAGATGCTGCCAGATCCTGTGTAATCCTGACTGTAGTGCCACAGTAATCAAATTGCTTCTTTCTGGCAGCTTGCATATTTTCACTTTGTCTTGGAAGTTTTGAAATTTGGCTATAATATTCCTAGGAATTTTTTTTTTGAGGGGGGGAATCTCTCAGGAGGTGATTGGTGGCTTTCCTCATTTTCTAGTTTATGCTCTGCTTCTAAGATCACAGGGCAATTTTGCTGGATTATTTCTTGAAAAATTAAGTCCAGGATCTTTCCTGGTCATGGCATTCAGGTAGCCCAATAATCTTTTAATTATCTCTTCTGGATCTATTTTCCAGATCAGTTGTTTTTCCAATGAGATATTTCACATTTTCTTCTGGTATTTGTTCTTTTGGATTTGTTTTATTGTTTCTTGATTTCATGCAAAGCTCCAATCTGCATTTAAAGGAGTTATTTTCTTCATAGAGCTTTCTTATCTCCTTTTCCAACTGGTCAGTTTTACTTTTTAAGGCATTCTTCTCCTTATTTGTTTTTGAGTTGTTTTTTTTCCATTTGACCTAAACTGGTTTTTAACATGTTAATTTTCTTCAGCATTCTTTTCTATATCCTTCACCAAGCCACTGCCTTTGTTTTCATGATTTACCTGCATAGCTCTCATTTCTCTTTCCAATTTTTCCTCTATCTCCCTTACTTTCTTTTCATAGTCTTTATTGAATTTCTTTATAGCCTGTGCCTATTTCCTATTTCTCTTGGAGGCTTTGGATACAGAAGCTTTGACTTTGTCATATTTTGAGTGTGTATTTTGATCCTCCATAGGGCCAAAGAAATTTTCCATAGTCAGGTTTTTCTTTTTCTATTGTTTGCTCATTTCCTCAGTCTATGCCCAATTTATCATATTTCCAAAGCCTTGGATGGGGGGGGGGGGCAGGGAGGGAATTTGGGACACCAAGGACCTTAATTCCACCAAGGTCTTATGAGAGTCTCTGACTGCTCTCCTGGTGTGTGTTCTGATCTGTGGATGGCTACAAGCCCTTCCTTCTATCCTGGAGCTATGAGGAGGGTCCCTGCTTCTCTGTGGTGGTATGGGGGCCCAGACTGGAACCTGGATCTGATGGTGGGAAAAGCAGCAGAGCCTTGTCCCAGGGAGAGCAGAGAGTCCTCTGCAGTCTCTCCCCACCCCCCTTACCATCTGTGGGTTGAGTACTCTGGAGGTGCTGGGTGGCCCTGCAGATTCCCACCATAGGGCTGCTCTGAGGCCGGGGCTGGCCCAGGCTCTTTGCTCATGCTGGTGTGGCAGGGTTCTCTCATCACCCCTTCAAGTCAACCCAGTGATCCCTGGGCCAAGAGGTCTGAAAACTGTTTCCACTGTCACAGACACAGGTGCTCCTAGGGACCCAGGTGCCCCATGAGCTGTTCTGGAAGTCTGGAGCTGGTTTGCTCCAGTGTGATTTGGCTGCAGCCAATGCTGCAGCTCTTTCCAACCTCTGGTCCTAATGGAACAAGCCTTTTCCATAGATCTTCTATGTTGTCTTGGGCTGGGAAATAGTATTATTCAGTCTTTCTGTGGGTTCTGCCCCTCTAAATTGTGGCTGGAGTAGTCATAATTTGCTGATTTTTGGAGTTTTGGGGGCATGAGTTTCTGGGAATTCTTGCCCTCATGCTGCCCTCTTGGCTCCATATTCCATGTGTTAAGTATTAAAAAGACACATTGAAGCAAATGCAAAAGTCCTTGTCCTTGGGGAGCTTACATTCTAATAAATACAACATATAAATAGGAATTGAAAAGCAGGAAGAAGCACTAAAGAAAGAAGGGTATTGCCATGGGAACAAGGAAGATAATAAAAAGATAGAGGAATTCAGAGTTTAAGTGAAATGGAGATCTAGGCAAAGGATTCACCAATTGAGAGTATAGCCTCAGGTGGATGTTTCTCCAAGGTGAGAAGATAGACAAAAAAAAAAAAAACGATTGGGGGGGTGGGTGGAGTTGAGACATAAGTTTGAACCAGGAGTGTATCATAGATGGAGTCCCTTCTGAAACAGTGGTCCAGATAAGAAAGTCACTAATCAGGAGAATGGGAATTCAAAGAAAATATTTCTCCAGGATAGAATGGTGACTGGCAAAGTGGACAAGTTCATAGACTAAGTTAAGCCAAGAGATAAGCATAAAATGCACTGTGTGTCACAGTGATAAAAAGCAATAATAGAATACCTTATGAAAGGGTCTTTGATGTAGTTCCAAATTACTCCCCAAAATGGTTGGGCTGGTTCACAACTCTACCAGTAGTACATTTGCATCCCTATTTTTGCACATTCCCATTCCCTAAATATGTCATTTTTCATCTTAATTAGCCAAGCTGATAAGTATGAAGTGGTACCTCAGAGTTATTTTAATCTGCATTTCTCTAATCAATAGAGATTTAGAGCATTTTTCCATATGAATATAGAGAACCTTGATTGCTTCTTTGGATGGATATATTGCAGAGAAAATGAAATCATAAACATTCTTTGTGAGTAAAATTCAAAAAATCCTAAGTATCTATATGATGTCATGGGAATAGGTCTTCTAAGGTATGTAGGAGTCATTGAACCTGTGGCCTAATCCTAGCTCTACTACTACTACTACTACTACTACTACTAATAGTAATAATAATAATAATAATAATAATAATAATAAACAGTTTATATTTAAATAGAACACAGATCATGATTCATTTTCACCTAAATTTAATCAATGAGCTTGTGAGGTGGAGGTGGTTGAAATACTATGATATCTGTTTCACAGAGAGAGACTAAATGAGTTTTGGTGACATGCCCAAAGTCATGTGTGAACAAGTATGAACCCTGACACAAACAAGAGATGATCTTAGATAAGTCACTCATTCTTTAGGTCTCAGTTTTCCCTTATTAACTGAGATAGATAAACTTAAAGGTCCCTCTCATGCTCCCAAATTCTATGTTCTCAATTGTCTCTAATTCCCAGCATCCAGAGGAGTTAAGATTTAAATAAATGCTCATTCAACACATTTTTGCTTCATGTTTCATGGTTATGGAATTAAATGGAATTTCAATGGAATGAGTTCAAAGGGAGGAACCAGAATGATCTTCCCATTACCTTAAGGGGCAAATTCTCAGTCGTTCTTCATTAAAACACCAAGGACCCTCCTGGAATCAGCTAATTAACCAGGAATGTCAGTCAACTTACTATCACCATCAGAACTGAATAAGGCTTTTGCCAAAGGTACTCAACAGATATTCCTGAAGACCAGGTTACATATTAGTTTCTCACATCAGATACCATGATCCAGGTTTAGGGATAACTCAGGACTGCAAGAAAACAGCATACAAATGGTTATTCATCCACTTCAGAGCTTTACATATATTGTGGTCTGACCAGCTGCCTCCTTACCAAGTCTTCAGAGGACAATCTCTTGATAATTGTATGAAGGCTGGCAAATGAACTCATGAAAAATAGAAACTACCTCTACAAAACTAAAGAGAGGATAACATGAAGTTCCCTTCAAAACTGGAAAAAAGAGAGCAACAAACAGAGCACTAGCCCTGGAGTCAGGGGGAGCTGAATTCAAATTTATCCTCAGACACTTAATAATTACCTAGCTGTGTGGCCTTGGGCAAGTCACTTAACTCCATTGCCTTGCAAAAAAAAGCAAAAAAAAAGAACTGGAAAGGAGATAACTATATGTACTAGAATTAATAGAATGGGCTTGAGAGAGCTGATTGTTAAATTATCGGTGTGAACACTTGCACCTTAAAAATCAACAAATGCTACAAAGCAGTTTGATTTTCTTCTTATTATCTAGAGTTAAAATGATAGAGAAAATGATGTTAATAATGCAACTTAAATTTTAAAGTGTATCATAGGTAAAGTTTTGTTATTTTTTCTTTTTTCTGAAAGCCAGTTGTTAAATATTTACCAGCACACCTTTGATTGAATTATGATAACTTCACTTTTCTTATCTTAATGTTAACGTTCTGTCATTGTTTCTTCTACAGGTTTAAAAGTACAGACCCTTGCTGTTTCTACTTCGGAAATTCCCACATCAACAGTTACCTGGACCAATTTTCCACAAAATGTTACTGATTCTCCCACCACCACCAGCATCAACACACAGAATAATTCAACATTAACAGTGATATCACCGGAGACAACTTCACTTCCCAAAAACATAACAGTAACATCAAGAGCCACAGAGAGTACCAGCAAAGTCTCCATACATGAATCAACAGTTACTGCTGAAAGTCAGGGGGGGAAAGGCATAACCCCAAACCAGTCCTTGCCCATTACATTACCAACAAGCAGCCAAGACCAGTCTATAACCACCCTTGTAGGACTCAGCTCTGCAACACCCGAAGACAGTAATGATACAGAAACACTAAGTACAACTCCCCTTCCTCCATCAGATATGGAAATAGTCACCTCTCCTCAGCCATCGGTCTCATCTTTTTCATCACCATCTTGGTTGCCACCAAAGGTGTCTCCAACCAATGTAGTCACAGATTCCACTACAGCTAAAAACAAGACCCACCAAGACAGCAGTGAAGGACCCTTGGGAACTCCCACAGTTCCCAATGAGACACCAACATTTCCTACTTCATCTGGTTCCTTGAAAAAAGAAATAACTTCCCCAATGCCTATGATAGAAGTGACTGATGGTAATACGATGTCCCCTCGTATAATCATGGAAGAAGTGGAACATGCATTAAGTTCAGGTGAGTTGAATGAATCCAGAACATTAGAACTTAACAATGCCTAGAGCTGGAAATTAGGGGGCTTTTTGTTTTTGTTTTTTAGATTTTTGCAAGGCAATGGGGTTAAGTGGCTTGCCCAAGGCCACACAGCTAGGTCATTATTAAGTGTCTGAGGCCGGATTTGAACCCAGGTACTCCTGACTCCAGGGCCAGTGCTCTATCCACTACACCACCTAGCCACCCCTGGAAATTTGTTTTAAAGGTAATAGGCAAGTGGAAGCAATTCAATTGCCAGTTAAAAGTCAAATTATAATCACTAAGCTTGGAGGATAGCTAAGAGAAGTGTGGATGACACATGAATATAAACATTCTACTGTTAGCTATAGAGAAAGAGGAATTTAGTTCCTGCAAACATCCCATGGACCCGTCTAGATCATTTCTATCAACTGACTCATTATGGCTTACAATTTATTTCCAGAAATGTGGACTCAGAAATGATAAAAATATTGTCCATTGCTTTAAAAAGTTATTCATGATTTTGAATTGGGTGAAAGTATTTTTGGTATTCATGTGCTATTTGATGTTCAAAAAGTCTTGAAAGATTTAAAAACAATGAATAAAGTATTTTTAAGGAAAAAAGTTGTATAGGTGAGCCCTAAGGAAATAAGGCAAATGCTTGTTAAAAATGTAATTTTCTGGGTCAGATAGATGATACAGTAGATACCAGGAGGCTCTGAGTTCAAATCTAACCTGACACTGACTAGCTGTGTCACTTAACCTTGATTGCCTCCAAAGGACATAGGCAGTATTTTTTGGTCTTTTTTGAGTCTTTAAGAAAACTTCAAATGTTTGCTATTGAGAATTGTGTTTTGTTTTCCATGGTACTTATGCTAAGGATGTTGATGGTTATTATACACACCCATTCCTCCAGACATGTATGCATATGCATATACATTATTGTCCTAAATCTCTTCTGCCTTTTGAAGTTAAACTTGAAAAGACTTTCTACAAGAGATGATTCTACTTTCTCTCCTCCCATTCTCTTCTTATTTCCCTATAGTAAAGTTTCCAACCTTATTATTCCTTTGAAATTATTCCCCCTAAAATTGTGGGGGGGGGTTCTCTTAGTGTTCAAATCCAATGTCCTTTTCTCAAACCTCATTTTCCTTGACCTACCTGTAGCATTTGTCATTGTTGAGCACCCTCCTCACCTTGATACCCTCTTCTAAGTCTTATCTTTTTTTTAGTTTTTGCAAGACAGAGGGATTAAATGACTTGCCCAAGGTCACACAGCTAGGTGATTATTGTGTCTGAGATTGGATTTGAACTCAGGTACTCCTGACTTCAGGGCTGGTGCTCTATTCATGCACCACCTAGCTGCCCCTCTAAGTCTTATCTTAACTCTCCTTCTCTGTCTTCTTTGCTAGGTCCTCATCCAGATCATACCCTCTAATTGTAGGTGTTCCTAAAGGTTCTGTTCTGGGCCCCACTCTCTACTTCCTCTACTATTTCACTGATGATCTCATCAGCTCCCTGGATTTAATTTATGTTGATGATTTCCAAACCTGCCTATGCTGCCCCAACCTCTCTGCTAATGTCCAGTCTCATCTAAATGCCTTTCAGACAATCTCAAACTAGATATCCAATAGACATTCTAAACTCAGCTTCTCCAAGATGGAACTCATTATCTATCCTCCTAACCCCTACTGCCACCCCTTACCTTCCCTATTACTGTAGTAAGTAAAACCATTCTCCTAATTCCTCAGACTCACAACCTATAAGTCACCCTGAGTTTCTCTCTATCTCTAACCCCTCATATCCAGTCTGTTGCTAAAGCCTCTCACTTTCCAACCTTTGCAACATCTTTGGAATATATTCCCTTCTCTCCTCTGACATTGCTCTGGTGCAAGGCCTCATCACCTCTCTCTTGGATTATTGCAATAATCTGGTGGGTCTGGTGGGTCTGGTGGGTCTGCCTGCCTCAGGACTCTCTCCTCTCCATTCTCTATGGTGCATTCAGTCACCAAAGTGATTTTCTGAAAGCATAAGTCCAACCATGTCACTTTGCTATTCAACAAACTATTGGCTCCCTATCACTTCCAGGATCAAATACAAAATTCTTTGTTTGGCAAAGGTCTTCATAGCCTGCTCTGCTCCTGATACCTTCCAGTCTTCTTATCCCTTATTCTCCAACAAGTACTTTTCAGTCCAGTGACACCGGTCTCCTCCAAACATTTTTTCTGGCTGTCTCCCATGCTTAAAATGTTCTCCCTCCTCTTCTAGGTCTACTGGCTCCCTGACTACCTTCAAGTTCCAATTAAAAATCTGTCTTTTACAGGAAGCCAATCCCAATCCAAGTGCCTTGTCTCTGTTATTTTTTATTTATCCTGTATATAATTTGTTTGTATATATCTATTTGTTGTCTTCCAACAAGAGAGGAGAGGGTAGGCATTGACTTTTGTCTATCTGGTTCAATGGTATATGCTTAATAAATGCTGATAGATTGATGACCCTTCTGAAAAAGAAAAGTTTTCCTCAAAATTCATTTTAATTTCATTATTTCACCCAAATATGAACTTACTCTCCAGACCTCACATCTTAAGAATACCCCTTTCAGGAACAAGAATACAAAAGATGGGCCCTATCCCTCATCATGCTTCAAAATTTGGAATTGATTTTCCCCTAATTTTCCATTCTCAAATCCTGGTGTGATTTAATGTCTGGGACATCTGTAAAGCTGATTAATAAATATGGCAGGGCCAAAGTGATTAATTTCATAGCCAACGGGCTCAGTTTAACCAATGGTGCCATTGAGATTCTTGAATTTTTGGACTGTGCTAATTATTATAGCTGCTCATCTCCTGCTCTGCAGCTTTGGGGCAGGTGACTCGGGAGCATTACTTTTTGTTCTCCTCCTGTGTGGCATGATGGAAATGATAGATTGGTATTGTGTTTGACAATGACAGGGTCAGTATTCTGCCTGGGGCTCTCAGAACATTTCCCTTCCCTTTCAACCTTATTTGCATTTTATGTTGTCTTTGAATGAAGAAAAAATCAACCAAAAAGGTCAGTCTTGCAACAACTGGTAAACTGTAGAGGAGGGCTTCTTAATCTGAGGGCCATGGACTCACAAAGGATTATGAATAGATTTCAAGGGATCCATTAACTTGGAGGGGAAAATATATACAATTATTTCAATATAGCTGGTTACTTTTACAAACATATGTATTTTATTGTATGTCTCTAAAAAACATTATTCTAAAAATGCATCTACAAACTTTCTGAGACTGCTAAAGGATTCATGATCAAGTTAATACAACTTGATTTAGAAGAATGCTAATCCTTTCCTGGTTATTTGAAAGATGTTCATCTAGGATAATTTACAGTTTATAATTTTATGAATCAACATGGTTTTACAAGATTTCTCTATGAAAAAAATTGAATTGATGAGTAGGTGAAGGAGAGAGGTTCAACTCTGATCCAATGAGTCAGGGACAGTGGGTGATCTTGACCTTCACTAACTACATCAGATAATAGTTGATTTCCAGAGGAAAGTGAGTGGTCTCCCTTTCCCCATTCATGAAGTCCAGAAAATGGAAATTCCTAAATAGTCCAAGGAAATGGGAAAAGGGCAGTAAAGAAAGGAAAGGAGTGGAGAGAAGGAATTCTGACATTGCTATGGGCCAGGCTACTACAAATACTATCTTATTTGATCTTTACAATAACCCTGCAATTTGGATATTATACTTATTCTAAATGAGGTAAGGTTCTAACTGGGTCTTCAAATTTTTCTGTTGAACCTAAGTCTTTTGGATCCAAAGAGGAATGTTTCCTTTGTCAAGTTGTTTTGTTGAGCAGAGGGGCCGGGATGAAAATATGAACATCAAATGAGAATCAAACAGACAGCTAGGTGGCGCAGTGGATAAAGCACTGGCCCTGGAGTCAAGAGTACCTGAGTTCAAATCCAACCTCAGACACTTAATAATTACCTAGCTGTGTGGCCTTGGGCAAGCCACTTAACCCCATTGCCTTGCAAAAAAAATTAAAAATTAAAAACAAATTTTAAAAATGAGAAACAGATGCATCCTACTTGAAGAAAGGATAACTACCTCAAGAGAAATTGTCCCTAATTTCAAATAGAGAGGAAAGCTTTTCAGCACATCATTTCCTAATCTAGTTTTTTCCAAAGCAGTCTATGTATAAGGAGCTGATAAACACTGTTTTGTGTAGGTATAGTGGGGAAAGGATGTGAGATTGATCTTCAAAGCAGCGAGATTGGATTCCTGGGTTCATTAAATATTACCTGTGCTACCTCAAATTACTATTGGTAGTCTTCCCTCTAATATTCTCTCTAATTTATTAATCCTGGTTATATTGCATCTATACAAACATTTTTTGCATGTTGCCTCCTCCATTAAGTCCATTGAAGTCAGGGGATAGTTTTTTGATTTTGGTTTTGGCTTTTTACTGTACTTTGTATACCAGTGCTTAAAAGTGAGTCTGACACATTGTGGACATTTAGTAATGCTTTCCCTTGACATACTATGAAAGGGGTCTGGAATGACTTAAAGGAGGGGTGAAGACGGGGACGGTTGCTCTTCCGAGATCTTAGAAATGTTTTCCTAACTGAGAAGAGCTAGGAACCATGGCTTCCAAGGAATGCCTCTCTCCCATCCCCAAGACCTTTATTTTGCCTTGAAGCCATTGAATCCCAAAATGTTGGGAACAAGATGGATTGAAGTATTGGCTTAACAATTTGTCATGAATTAGGCTGGGGATAACTGCTCTACAAAGGATAGTGCCCCTGCTCCTGAGGAAGGTCAAATTTCAACCACCAGTACTAGTTGTGAGATCTCAGTTTCCTCCTCTCTAAAATGAACTTGGACTATTTGGTTCCCTATGGAACATCCAGCTCTTTCCTATCGAGGTTACCACTTCAATTCCACCCATTATGGACGCCATGTGAAAAAACAACTATGACTGATAAAAGATACTGAGAGGCGTCATGACACAACAGCTGGTTAACTGGATAACTGACCTCAGAGCCAGGAAGACCAGGAAGACCCCTTCACTACTTAAACCTTTCTAGATCTAGGGCTAAGACTTTACCATTCAGAGAAGGGGCTAACCAAGATGGTAAAGCACGTATCTCATTAGGTGCTCCCTTAATTAAAGAAATCAGAGATCCAATCCCTATCAAGAAGCATTTTTCCAAGCACTTTCTTTAGTAGTGTGCCAGACACTGTTCTAGATGTTGGTGCCACAAAGAGTTAAGCCACCCATCCCTATTTGTAAGAACTTAGATTCTAATGGGGGGGAGACAACAAGGATTTATATGAGTAAAAATATATGAAATATATGAAAAGCAATAAATACAAAGTCATTTGAAAGGGGACCAGGAAAAAGGTCACAGCAAAACTGGTCCTTCAGAAGCATCATTGGGGAAGAAAGGGATTCAGTGAGGGGAAGAGAGGGAGGGAAGACACCTATTCTAGGCATGTTGTCATTCAGTTGTGTCCAACTTTTTTGTGAGGCATTGGGGTTAAGTGGCTTACCCAAGGCCACACAGATAGGTAATTAGTAAGTGTCTGAGGCTGGATTTGAACTCAGGTACTACTGACTCCAGGGCCAGTGCTCTATCCACTGCGCCACCCAGCCATCCCGTGTCCAACTTTTTTTAACCCCCATTTAGGGTTTTCTTGGCAAAGATATTGGAGTGGTTTGCCATTTCCTTTCCTAGTCCATTATTTTGGTGAGGAAACTGTATGACTCCAGGCAAGCCACTTAAACCTTTCTGTGCTCTAGGTATATTGCTAAGACTTTACCATACAGAGAAGGGGCTAAGTAAGGTGCTAAAGAGATAAGTGACTTGCCCAGAATCACAGAGCTAGTAAGTGTCTGAGGTCAGATTTGAACTTAGGACTTCCTGACTAAATTCAGTGCTCTATCCACTACACAACCTAGCTGCCCTAAGGTTCCAGGAATGGGGAATATTCAGTAAAAAGACACTGAGACAAAAGATGGAATACCACATGTGAGGAAAAGAGAACATCAATTTGCCTGGATCTCTATTATTTTTTTTTATTTAAATGACTTGCCCAAGGTCATACAACTAGGCAATTACTAAGTGTCTGAGGCTGGATTTGAACTCAGATCCACCTGATTCCAGGCCAGGGCTCTATCCGCTATGCCACCTAGCTGCCCCTTGCCTGGATCTCTAAATGTATAGCAAGGCTAGAAAAATTGGATGGGATCAGAATAAAAAGGGCTTTAAAAAAAAAAGACAAACAAAAGAGTTTCTCTTCTAAAGCAGGGATTTTAACCTTTTTTTTTGAGAGTCATAGGTTCCTTTGATGTTCAGGTGAAACATTTTAAAACCTCTGAAGTGCAATCCTCCCCTTCTTCACCCTTCCTCTAAGGCCATCCCAAATGTCTTTCATAACATGTCAAGGGAAAACATTACTAAATGTCCACAATCTGGTTTGTTTGGTTGGTTGTTTGGTTTTTGAGGTGCAAAGCAGTTAAGTATCTAAGGCTAAATTTGAACTCAGGTCTTCCTGAATCCAGGTCCAGTGGTTTCCCCTGAAATGTGTTTTTATATACAAAATAAAATATATAAGATTAGAAAGATGGTCCATTACCTTGAAATATTAGTATCAAAATATGATTTTTATTTTTTTAATACAAGTTCACAACCCTAGGTTAAGAATTTTTAGAGGTAATAGAAAGATAATGGAGTCTATTGGGAAGTGACTTTGACATATAGCATAGCTAAGATGTTAATGAGTTGTGTTATGTTAATATGCTTTGGCATCAGTGTGGAAAATGGATTGAAGTAGGAAGGCAGGAAATTCACTTAGTAGGCTTTCTACCAATCAAAGCATGAGGATATAAGGTGGAAGCTATGTGAGTTGAAGAACTTAGACGTGAGAGAGGTTGTCATTTAAAAATAGCAAAATTTGGCAACTGATTGGCTATGTGGAGTGAGTGAAAAGGGAAACACCATGGCTACGAATTTGGAATACTCAAAGTATGGCAGTGCTTCAAGGTTTGGAAGAAGAGGCTTGAGGGGAAAGATAAGTTCTGTTTAAGATATGTTGAGTTTGAAATGTTAGTCAACATGCATTTATTACATACCTACCATGTGACAAACACATAGTAAATGTTGTTCTCATGACTGATGATTTGAAATGACCAATGGGGAGTGACGTAAAACATGAAATCTAGATGTATAACTCTGGGAGTCATCTGCAAGGAGACAATAATGAAACCAATGAGAGCTCATAAAGGTCACCAAGAGAGAAAATGTAGAGGGAGAAGAATAGGGGACCGATGATGGCTTGCCATTATCACTCACCATCTCTCAAGAGCTTCAGAAGCAATCTGAAAACACCCCGGTGCCAACTTGTTATATAAAATGTATCATATTAATAAATAAATGTAAATAAAACAAAATAAATAGTAAATAGTTTGAATAAATTATATTAAATATTAAATAAATAAATCATAAAATAGCTAATAATAAATATTAAATAAAATAAAGCATAAATAAATTCCAAGCTAATTAAGTCAATTATAAATGAATAATAATAAATATATGTAATATTTATGATATGTATAGAAATAAATATAAACTAAAATTTATAACAAATATAATAATAAAACAGATAAGAAATGTAAAAGAATATAAATATAAAACAATTCCTCAGTCTCTCTGCTTCTACCCCAGAGAGGGTAGATAGTCTCTCCCTAAAACAGAAGGAACCCAGTGTCCACTTTTCACTAATAGCAATCTCCTTGATAAACATATTAAGTTCACCTTAAAGACTGAGATGATGAGGGATTTATTTTTTCTTTTATGTTGGCTGCTGGCCAGGCTATATTTACGCTCTTCAGTCTCAGGATCACATAGTTGACAGTTGGGGAGCCCTTCGAGAGAAGGAAGCTGATCTGCTTTTTGGGTAACAGCAGACTTGCCTCGGGGGGGGGGGGGGTTGTTCCTATTCATTGTCGACTCAAAATGTATTCCTCTGCTATTTCTCTCTAGGCTCCTTACTCTTTTCCCCATTCTCTACCCTTACCTTCTCCGCCCTCTC
Source organism: Macrotis lagotis (assembly GCF_037893015.1). Classification (NCBI taxonomy): domain Eukaryota; kingdom Metazoa; phylum Chordata; class Mammalia; order Peramelemorphia; family Peramelidae; genus Macrotis; species Macrotis lagotis. The sequence continues at coordinate 36,306,754 of NC_133660.1, forward strand.
CCAAAGGCTCAGTACCAATTTTCTTCATCTAGTGACCTAACAATAGTCTGCCTGCCTCTTGGCTAGTTGGCACACAGTACAATTTGAGCATTTTCTACCTCTTTCCCACAATTTCTTCTCCACTCATAATTATATTACTCTGGCTTCTAATTCTTTTAATTTCTGACATAACTGGATCTTCTCTCAAAGATCTCCAGTCATTTTCTGTTTTTATAGGATCATCTCTTGGGGAGGTGATTTATGTTTTTGCCCTTATCTCTCTCAAGTCTTTCAATTTAGCCATAGGTGATGCAGTGGATAGAGGTCCTGAGAATTTGAGTTCAAATTTGGCCTCAGACACTTACTAGCTGTGTGACCTTGGGCATGTCACTTAACCTTGCTTGCCTTGAAACTGAGGCCATCTCCAGTCATCCTAATTCATATCTGGCACTGGACCCAGCTGATTCTGGAGGAGAAAGTGAGACTGATGACTTAGCACAGGCCCCCTCACTCAAATCCAGTTCACAAACATGTCATGGTATCACCTCCCTAATGTTATGATATTCTTTGAGAATAAAGGACAAACTACAGCAGTGGGTAAAGATTCAATAAGAAAATTCATTGAGGGACCCCCTCCAAGTTGATTCAGCTATATTGCTAATGAGTTGATATGATGAGAGTATCAAATTGGAGATCACCCCCAAATTAAGCTGTAGTTTTCTGAACAGAAACAAGTATATGAATCATTCAGATGAGAAAGGCAGGACAATGATAGCAGAGAAAAGGTTAAGGTGAAGGCATTAGGGCCCAAGAGGTTTAATGAGGAAATGAACCTATTTCAAAGATGCCATTTCCTGGAGAGTAAATCTTTGGGATATCCCAATGGCACACATCCTTAAGATATCACTGATTCACAATTAGTGTTGAAATTTACTTTTCTGTGGAGGAAATAAATATTTATTAAGATCCTACTGTGTCCATTCCAAGTGCTTAAAAATGTTATCTAACACGATCCTCACAACCATCCCAGGAGGTGGATACTATTATTATCACCATTTCACAGATAAGGAAACTGAGGCTAATTGAGGGTAAGTGACTTTCACAGGATCACACAACTAGTAAGTATCTAATACAGAATTTGAACTCAGATCTTCCTGACTCCAAGTCCAGTCTTATATTCATTGTACTAACTATCTTGACTTTAGGAGAAAACATTGCTCTTTTGACATAAGATATCACCAAGTCCTGGAGAATACCATATGAACTAATTGTAGAAGGGGATCTTAGACCTTCCTAATCCCTAGAGATTTCCTATAGATTTGGAATCTACCTAGAATTCATGTAACCCTCTTTTAATTTTTTTATACAGAGATTTCACTCAACGCATTCAAAAGTAGCCATAGCCCAGTCCATGGAGGAATTCTTTATTCTGTGCTGGCGTCTGTCAGACTGAGAGAAGCCCTGAGGCTAGGAAGGATGATATTTTCAGTAGGAAGAGTTGAGTTGCATTTAGCAGTGAGGGAGATATGTGTGTCCAAACAGCTGTTATCAAGAAAGAGAAAGGGGAAACCTTTTGCTATTATTAGAAAGCCAACTCAGGGGACATTGTAGATGATGATGCATCGAGGTGTCCTGAAATGAAAGGCAGTGTAGTATGGTGGATGGTGGGTTACAAGTGGTTTGGGCAAGGGGATCATGGAACAGCTTTAGAGACTATAGTGAAAGTAGAAGCCATCTGGTATTGTTGCTTGGTTGTTTTTCAGTCATTTTCGATCTTTTGTGACCCCTTTGGGGGTTTTCTTGGCAAGGATATTGGAGTGGTTAGCCATTTCCTTTTCCAGCTCATTTTACCGATAAGGAAACTGAGGCAAACAGGATAAAGTGACTTGCCCAGAGTCACACAGCCAGTAAGTATCTGAAGCCAGATTTGACCTTATAGGTGATGTTCTTCAGTTGTTTCAGACAAGTCTGACTATTCATGATATTTGGGATTTTTCTTGGCAAAGATACTGAAATGGTTTGCCATTCCTTCTGCTCATTTTACCGATAAGGAAACTGAGGCAAACAGGATAAAGTGACTTGCCCAGAGTCACACAGCCAGCAAGTATCTGAAGTCAGATTTGATATTATAGGTTATATTCTTCAGTTCTTTCAGATGAGTCTGATTCTTCATGACATTTGGGGGTTTTCTTGGCAAAGATATGGGAGTGGTTTGTCATTTTCTTCTCCAGTTCATTTTACAGATGAAGAAAATGAGGCAAACAGAGTTAAGAAATTTGCTCAGAATCATATACCTAGTGTCAGAGGCCAGGTCAAAACACAAAAAGAGGAGTTCCTGACTCCAGACCTAGGGTTCTAAGGGTCATATAGTGGGCACTATGTAGTTTAATATCCTTTGTTTTAGAGATAAGGAATCTGAGATCTACTTCATCTAAGTATGGAACCTTCAATTGAGAATGCAACTGAAAACACTAGAAAAGTAAGAAATCCAACACACACACACACACACAGAGAGAGAGAGAGAGAGAGAGAGAGAGAGAGAGAGAGAGAGAGAGAATAAAGAAGCCTGAAAACGAAAGAGATTCACAAAATGGAAAGTAATAGATATTTAAAGGTAAATAAAAATAGCTGTTAAAAATAACAAAATAAGTTAACAGTTGATTTTTAAGAAGAAAAACCAAATTGTACTACAAATGAAAAAAAATTCACAATAAATGAAGTTGAAATCAAGGAAGCCATCTCAAATCTCACCTTTGGCAAGAATCCTTTTCTGGTATCTTCTCTTTCCTCCCCAATGTTTTAACCTTCACTTGCAAAACACTTTCCACTCATAGATCTTGGATGTATACAGTTATTTGCACGTTGTCCTCCCTATTAAATATAAACCCTTTGAGGGGCAGCTAGGTGGCACAGTGGATAAAGCACTGGCCTTGGAGTCAGGAGTACCTGGGTTAAAATCCGGTCTCAGACACTTAATAATTACCTAGCTGTGTGGCCTTGGACAAGCCACTTAACCGCATTTGCCTTGCAAAAGCCTAAAAAAAAAGAAAAATATATAAATCCTTTGAGTGCAGGGATTGGATGTGTTTAGCCCAGTACCATGCTGGTCCCCAAGTGTAATAAAGACTTGTTGACTTTTTTGTCCAATTGCAAATAGGCAAAAATATCTGACAAAGAAAATTTATAAATATTTATAAAAATATAGAATACCCAGAATAACAGAAGAAGAAATCATTTCTTTAATTAATCCCAAATTACACCGTTGTTAAACCTCTTTGGATTTCAATCTTTATATCTGTAAAATGGACAAATAATTGCATAGAAAATATAAATTTTAACTCACTCTCATAACTTACAATAATAATTCACTAACCTCACTAACAATAAAATAAAATGTGAAAGTATGCCTTGAGATAGAGGATGTCCATTCTCTTAGTAGACTGTTACCGTAATTCTAATGTAGCATCTTTAGAACCCTGGTAACCAAAAACCATAGAGGTTTGTTCAAAATAATTTTGATTAGTTTAAAATCTGTCCTCCCTGCCTTTGTGTGCTTTAGCTGACACCTGCATAAGAAAGAGAAATAAATGGGGGAAGGGAGAAGAGAATAAAGAAAAAAAGCATTTTCATCTTCTTCCTTAGAAGGTAGTGAGTTACCTTTCTTTGTTGTTCAGTTGTTTCAGTTCATGTCTGACTTTTTGACTCCATTTGGAGTTTTCTTGGCAAAGATACCAGAGTGATTTGCCAACTCCTTCTCCAGCTCCTTTAACAGATGAGGAAACTGAGGCAAGCAGCGTTGACTAGCTTGCCCAGGGTCACTCAGGTAGTAGGTATCTGAGGCCAAATTTGAACTCACATCTTCTTGACTCTAAGCCAGAACCATTTAACTGATCCAAATAGGCTGAGTGCCACCTTCATAATTATTTAAATCTATTTTTTAAAAAAATCATTTGCTAAATGGGGTTTGAACAAAGTTAGCAATATTCGGTAGGGATATTGAAGAGAACAAATTGTTATTAAGAATTTTAGCATCATCCTTAGAAGCCAACAATGTGTCCATTATACAGAAGTCAATTTTTAATTTTTTGAGACAATTGTAGTTACTGTATTTCTTATACCATATGTATAAGACAATCCCATGTATAAGAAGCACATTAATTTTGGGACCTAAAATTTGAAAAAACTTATCACATAAATTATTGAACCCAAGTTTTATTCATCATAAAATTCATGCAACTCCTCATCACTGCCAAAACTCTCATCCATGAGCTCATCCTCATCTGAGTTTAATAATGAAGCCCTGTTTTAGGAGAGGCTCTGACTGCTCCCCTGTGCTCTGGCCTGGGCTTGACCATAAGCCTTCCCTGGGCAAGTCTGGAGTGTGGACACATGCTCAGTCCATTATGTTTCATGAACCTGAAGCACCAGTTGCGTCCTTTTTGGAAATCAGTCACTTCTTTTTAATCAGCAATTTTTCTGGCCTTATGTTGACCCATCTTGGTGGACACAGGGATTCCAATGGCTCTTTGCTTTTCAATTCATCTCTTCAATTCCTTCTCTAACTCAGGCCATTTGGCTACCTTGCCTCTCATGGCCTTCTTCTGCCTGGCATTTTCAGTTGGGTTTCTTCTTCCGATAGCCAGTCTTGGATTGTTTTCTCATTTGGAGGAGGGCCAAACTGAAGTTCAGCAGCATGATTTCCATTCAGTTTTGCAAATTGGATCACTTTGAACTTGAATTCAGCACTGAATGAAAATCTTTTCCAAGCCACTTCTGGGCAGAAACCAGCAAAACATCACCTAATAGACCAGTAACAAATGCAAAACAATGAGCGCCAAGACAAGTTGGAAAAAAGTGGAAAATGCAAGTCAAAAAAATCTACAGCCATTTTAGAAGATGCTCTCAGTTTGTAGACCTCAAATTTTTTAAAAGGTCTTATACATGGGGAAATACAGTAAGTGACTTGCCAACAGTCACATAACGAAGTGTCTGAGGCCAAATTTTAGTTCAGGTCCTTCTGACTCCAGGGCTGGGTGCTCTGCCCACTGCACCACAGTTATTTTCTCAGTCTTACCCTGTCTATAAGGATAATCACTGACGGTAACTGCTAGGCAAAAAAAATGCTTCTTGATTGATTGGAAATTAACTTTTTTTTTTCCCATGGCAGCCCATGAAATAAAAATGAGTACAAAATGACTCTCAGCCAAGTGTGACTCCCTCCTGTTTTTGCAGTGATGGAAGAAATACCAAAAAACAGTGATGAGAAGCTAAGAATGATAGTTCTTTAGACTGACTTTAAACATAAACTTTAATTAGGCTATAGATACACTAAATGTGACATCCTTTCCCAATGGCCAATACGTGGTTATATTGTTGGAGGAACTAAATCATATCAGTCTTTACATTCTTTCTATAAAGAAAACCAGAAGAAAAGGAATTTGTGGCTAACAAGAAGGATGCCTTATGGGTACTTTAGGAAGAAAAAAAATAAAACAAAATAAAATAAAACATAGAAGGGAAGATTGATAGAGTGTATATTATTGTATGCTCAAAACCAATGAAAATCATTTTAATAGGCTATTTGGTCATCACATAATACTAATGACAAATATTCACAAAATGACCCCAATGAAATCATTACCTACCTGTCAACATCAATTGCTAACAATGAGAAATTCTAAGAAGACTTTAAGAAGGTCCTCCAAATCAAATCAACTCTGATACTTGGAGGCAAAATGTTGTTCATTCTCCTTTTGACCAATAACATCACAGATGAGAGAGAGCTTGATTTACATTTGAATTAGATTTAAGTAAGGCAGAGTTGCACAAAGTCTTCAGCCTCATTCATTCTTTCAGAGTCATCAAAGTTCAGTGACAAGCAAAAAGTCAAGATGATCAGTGATGGTCAAGGATACAGTGGATGAATGACCTAGGCATCTCCAATGTCTGACCAAGTTCTAAATGCTCCCTAGCATCTGTTTCAACCCCTTCATGGCTGTTGGAACAAACTGTTTTCATCTGTCCTTCCTGATGTTATAGTGGTCTTCAAGAATGATGGACAAATATTATCATAATTATCATCCTCACCATCATCATCATCATCATCTTTTCAATGGTATGATCTTTCCTCCCCTAGACATACTGAAATAAAGATCTTTCCCACATGTTACTAGTTGTCTTAGTCCTTTAGGACTAAGAAAGTCTTCACATTCTTGAGGTGGACACCCCCCAACTCAACAACGGGTTTGAGCTTTGTCAGTTACCCTTAACCTGGTTTAGCCTGTCTGCCAAGGTAGTTTTACCAGGTGGCTGGGCTTCTACAGCCACAGATGAGAGCTGAGTGAAGGTAAACACCGAAGGAGGAAGAGCAGCCCTTACACCAGAGATCCTCATCCTCCTCCAACACCCAATCCATGCTTCATGATTCATGAGAGAGGTCAAAGACTCACAATTATTGCCTCGCTTGATCCTCAAAAGAAGGTAGGGAGTATCATTAACTCCATTTTACCAGTAAGGAAATTAGAACTTGAGTGATTTGGTCAGGACACACAGCTAGTATCTGACACTGAATTTGAACTCATAGTGTTCTGACCCTAACTTCAACACTTCTCACTGCCTTGTGGTCTCATGTCTAACTCATAAAAACATTCTTTGAAAAAATAATATGGTGATGAGCCTAGTGAGCATCTCTCTCTCTCTCTCTCTCTCTCTCTCTCTCTCTCTCTCTCTCACACACACACACACACACACACACACACACACACACATACACACACACACACACACACACACACACACACACATACACACACAGTGAAATAGTTTGGTGGGGTTTTTTTTAATAGATGGGAAAGGACTTGTGATTAATTTGGGAATTTTCCATGGATCCACTTTTATCTAGTGATGCTGACCTCTTTTCTGTTTCCCAAACGGTACATCTCTCAGCTCCAGTCATTTCCTCTGGCTGTTTCCCACACCTGGAATGTTCCCCTTTCTCATCTCTACCTCCTGGCTTCCTTCAATTCTGTACTGAAATCTTACCTTCTCTAGGAAGCCTTGGGTGGTGCCTCTCATTTCTAAACTCTTCCTCTTGCTGATTCTTCTCTATTTACCTTATTGTACATTGGGTTGTTTCTTGCCTTTCCCATTGGTTGTGATCTCCTCAAGGGAAGATACTGATTTTTGCCTTTCCTGTCTAAGACCAGAATTAGTACAAAGTAAATAGAAATAAAAACAAGATAAAAATTAAATCAATTGAATTAATAAAATTTATACAGTTAAATTAAATAGGAAGTTGGCAATAAAAATAGGAAGTGTACAATATAGATGATAAATAAATAAATATGGATATAAACTTTTCTTCATGGAGGACAAATAAAATCAATATACTTGGACTCTAACATCACAATCCCATATGTGTTTATATAAAAGGTAAAATGCTAGTAAGGGGAATAAAGAAAAAGAAAACCAGATTGTGTCTTGTGTGTGTGCATGTATATAGATGTTTATACACATAATACACTTATGTATATTTATATGTGTAGACACTTATGAAAGCATATTTGATTTCTTTTCAAATTAAAAGTATTTATTTTCTCTCCCTTCTGCTTCCCTACACCCAAATGGAAAAAGAAGAAAAAATTCTCACATTAAAATATGCATAATTATCCAAACTAATTTCTTACATTGGCTATATTGAAAAATGCCTCTAGGAGATGGAGGTAAAGAGGAAGTGTGTTTCAGGAATGGGAGAAAGTCTACACAAAGGTGTTCACACAAGAGTGTATTGTGTGAGGAGCAAAGAGAAGGCCAGTGTGAATGGATCTCAGAGTGCAGGGAGGATAGAAAATGAAGTTGGAAATAGAAATGAGAACATGTTTGTGAAAATCTTTAAAAAATCAGAGAACTTTGTATCTGATTCCAACAGTAATGGGAAGCCTTTCTAGTTTCCTGAATAGGGAAGTCAGCTCAATGTTATGAAAAGTCTTTTACAGTGGATAGCCTAGAATTGGAGTAGACTTGAGGAAGGGAAACCAGTTAGGAGACTGCTGCAATCAATCTCTATGAGTGAAGAAAAGGAATTAAATTCGACAAATGTTATGGAAGTGGAAATGGCAGGACTTGGCATCTGGTTGGATATGTGGGACAAGGAAAAGTGAAGTGAGAAGACGAAGATAATTTCAAGGTTGTTATCCAAGAAGATGTAAAGGATGGCATGCCTTTGACAGATGTGCAAGGTTTGGAAGAGGGGCAGATCTGGGGACTAAGTTCTGATTTAGATATGCTGAGTTTAGACATGCAGGGTTGTAGTTCTAAGCGAAAGAACTACGCTGAGCATATTCACATACAAATCATTGGTATAATTCAATCCTCAGGAGCTGATGAGGTGACAAAGGCGGGGAGGGGAGCAAAGAAGGAAATGAGGAGAGCAATGTGAAATGATGTGAATGCACATTTAGGTTGTGTGATCTGGATGAACATCAGTAAAGGAGGCTGATGATAGTGACTAGACAGAAGGAGAACCAGGATAGAGTAATGTCATGAAATCCCAAAGAGAATATCCAAGAGGAGAGGAGAGGGTTGCTAGAGATGTCAAATGCATCAGAGAGATTGAGAAAGAGGAGACTGACAAAAAGACAACCAGATTTAGTAGGAGATCCTTAGGAGCAATCACAGAAAAGTCTCCTTTCCTGCAGGCTGTTCTTTCAAGAAGGGCTCTTCCTCCAATCAGATCAACTCCACAGCACAGCTGCTGAGCCTATTTCTTTTTTTTTAAATAATTATTTCCCTAATTATAGGTTAAAACAATTATTTAAATTTTTAAAATTTTTGAATTTCAAAATCCTTTCCTCTCTCCTCTACCCTCTCCCAGAGACCACAAGCAATCAAACCTGTTTATTTTTAGTGAATTGGACTCAGTTTGAAGTAACTACTAATTATCTCCTTTTTTTCCCCCTCTATTCTGCTTCTCCGCTCCCCCAGATTCTATGTTTTGGCTTCTGAATTGTAATAATTTGGCTTCTAATCTGGCTTCGCATTCCACTTATGCCTCCAATTAGAATCTCTTCACAAGTAGTTAGCCACCACCATCTTAAATTGAGAAATTCCAAATTCACATTTCTTTCAGATAGGACAGAAGTAGTCAAAGCACAATTATCTGAATGTACTACAACCATCTTACTATCAATTAATACTCTGATCGTCAAGGGGCTGCTTTCTCTCACATCCTCCCAGAACTGTCTATGCCTCACCTCAAGCACTGTTATCTAGCTGGCTGATTTTTCTCAGGTTCTCTTAGAACTATCTGGGCTTTCCCTCAAGCAGCTATTCTGTATTTTTTCATACTTATCCCATTTTCCTGCCTTTTTAAGTAAATAAAATGTTCATAAAAGAAAGGGACAGTATCCTTAACTATTTTTGGAAAGAGCATATAGATCACTCCCAGTGTGGAAATTCCATGCCTAAATGAGGATTGGCAACTGTTCTATAATTCATAGCTTCAGAAAGGTAACTGAGAGGTTATTAGGCTTGTCCAAAGACACTCACACAGACAGATTGTGTCAGAAGCAAGAATTGAACCCAGATCTTCTGACACCAAGGTTGATCCTCTATTCACTACACTCCAATGTTTTTCATACTAGCAACCATAACACAAAATAATTATGAAAAGTGGGATAAATAAACCAAGTGCAATGTTCATACATTCAACAGTTCAGAAGTTGAGTGGTTGTATGTTTACCAAAATGTGGGCCTTTCATGTTTTGGTATGAATCCTGCTTCAGACATTAACTCTGGGACCTAAGTCAAATTCCTTTACCTCTCTAGGACTCTATTCTCTCTTCAACAAAAGGAAAGGGTTTGATTAAAAAACTTTTCTCTTCCAACTATAGATCTTTGACACAAAAAAAAAAATCAAAATTAAAAAACAAAAGAAAAGAAACGAAACTTTAAACTGATGGGAGCAATTTCCCCTTTTGGGAAGCTGTGGGGAGAATAGAAGTAAGGATTTGCCAGGCATCATAACTGACAGAGAAAAATCTCAATTCTTCCTCAATTTTAATGTTGAATATACTGTATGAATCACAGTCTACAATAAATAGTGGGACCAAACTCAAATAAAAATGTGGCCCATTAAGCTAGCCATAAGGATTACTGCAGGCTGCATTTTAAAGTAGAAAACCACATGTTTTAATTGTATTTTAATTTTATCTGCTAAATATTTCCCAATTATATTTTAATTTGATTTGAGTAACAACAGGAATTCTGCAGATTACAGTGCAAGTCTTATCTTTGATACCCTTAGTCTATATTATTCAGGTCTCCAGTAGGAACATCTGAAATGGCTCCCTGAAACACTAAGTATTTCATGAAGAAAGAAAATAAGTCAGATGGCATGGATTTTTTTCCTTGTTCTTAGGCTAATACTTCTTTTCTCCTGCCTCTCTGTCTCTCCTCCTCTTTGTTCCTCTGCCCACTTCCACCTTTTAAAAATAAAAGCAAGAAGGAAGGGACTTTCCATTTTATTTTGAAATTACTTTCATTTTGATTTTTTACAAAATTTGCTTCAGCACAAAGGTATACTTTTGTTGGCCCCACAGCCCTCAGTACAGACTCTCAGACAGCCTAAGGAACGATTTTCATCTTTGTTGGCAGAAAACTCATTCCTAGATGTTCCTAAGATGTTAGCCATTGAAAGGAAGAGATGAAGGTCATAGGTATTTCAAGACCCCCAATAGTTACTCATCTGATGCTCACCATCAGACTCCCCCCACAAAGATTAACTTCTTTCCTTCCTACTTGGCAATGGAGAGGAAAAGGAGAGGCAAATATCAAAGCAAAATCCACAGAAAAACCTTCCTTCTATAATGAAGCTTTCCAAAGATTATTATTAAATGAGTGAAAAAATCATTATTATAAGGATGATTTTCTCAATAAGCCTTCACCTGGTGATTTGAGATAGCTGCCTAATTCAACCTTTCATTGGCGTGACTCATATTCACCCTGATCGCATAGACTTAGATTTAGATAGATAGAGAGAGATAGAGAGAGAGAGAGAGAGAGAGAGGTGTATACATGCATTTATATGTATAGACACATATATGTAGATATACTGTGTGTATCCATGTGTACATAGATACATGATACATGTGTGTTTATATGTGTGTATTTGTAGATATAGGGGTGGATAGCCATTCTGGAAGTTTCTCCCAGTGTCTTTCTAGGGAGATATATTGGCTAATTTCAATAGTCATGAATATTGTAACCTCAATCTTTATTTAATATACACTCTTGCCAACTATGTTCAAATCTCCCACCTTACACACACACACACACACACACACACACACACACACACACACACACACACCAAAGAGATTACAAAACAAACTAGGGGAAATCCAGGACATTTTCTCAAAAGTTCCTCTTAAGTCTTTTTAAAGCTTTTTTTTTCTGTTTTTATCCCTTGGTGGCCCCATTTACTTCTTTTCTTCCATATATCAATCTTTCTCTTAAACAATAACCTATAAACATGAACTAACTAATTTCATTACTTAGCTGCTTCTTGTAAATTTATACTTAGTTACTTACCAGTCTCTGAGGGTTTGGGGGTGGGGGAGGGGAGAAGGGATTGCTATTTTTTCTTTTTTTGCATGAAGACCTCCAGAATCTCTCTAAAGCTCACCTTCTTTCATTCATCATTAAAGTTTACAAGCTATGTCACTGTGAGCTAGGTTGCAGATTAAATTCTTTTGCTTTATAATACATAATAAATAATCCTATGTAATTCACTTCTCATTTCCTCATATTTGAAGGTCTTTTTCTTGCTTACTTGTAAAAATTGTTTTCACATTAATATTGTCTAGTTTCCACCAGTACATGTCTTGGAATTGAAGGGTCCCAGTAGCCATCTGTGGATTTGCTTGATTTATGTTTTTTTCATCCGTATCCAGAAGTTCTATAGTTTTCTTGCATTGTGTCCTTGCAAGTTTTTCGATTTGTTCAATGTTCTTTTGGAATAACTATAGTTCTTAAGACATTCTATCTTCAAGGGAAGTTGCTTTGATTTACACAGAATTCAGATGTTCTTGTAAAATATTTGCCTTTTGCTTCTCTTCTGCCGAGTTTCCCTCCACTCCGACAATGTCATGTTCCATATACATTATAATCTTCTCAGCTTCGGCTATTCTCCTCATGTATTCACTTTTCCTTAGTCAGTTAATAAACATTTATTAAATGCCTAATATTTGCCAATATGCTAAATGTTAAGGATAAAAAAAGAAACAAAATCTAATCCCTGCCCTCAAGGAATCTGCAATCTAATAGGGGACAACAAATATATACAAAAATAAATATTATATACATGTATATTATATTCACAAATAATATGCATGTATATATATAAATGTATGTTTAGAAATAAAATAGGAAATAATTAACATTAATTATTAAGAGGATTATTAAGGCATTGTAATTAAAAAGAATGGAGGATGGCTTTCTGCAAAAGATAAGATTTTATTTGTTACTTAAAGGAAACCAGGGAGGTCAGCAATCCAAGTAGAAAATGGAGAACATTCCAGGCATGGGGACAGCCAGACAAGGTACTCAGAGTCAAGAGGTGGAATGTCCTATTTGTGGCATACCCAGGAGGCCAGTGGCAACAGGATCAGAGTTTGTGGTAGGGAATAAGGTGTAAGAAGCCTGGAAAGGTAAGAAGAGGTTGGATTATGAATGCCAGAGTATTTTGGCTTTGTTCCTGGAGGCAATATGAAACTACTGGAGTTTATTGAATAGAGAATGGGGATGAGAACATGATTAAACCTGAGTTTTAGGGGGGAAGTCATTTTAGTGGATGAATGAAAGATGGTTCGGAATGGGGAGACTTGATAGGCACCAACGGGCTAATTTTCCAATGTGAGGAGATGAGGTCCTGCATCAGAATGTTGGCAAGTGTCAGAGAAAAGAAAGGGACATATTTGAGAGATGAAGTAAAGATGAAATTGGTAGACCTTGGGCATGGGAGGTCTGGATGTGGGGGTTGAAAGATAATGAGAAATCCAGGATGACATCTAGGTTGCATATCTCAGGGACCAGAAGAATGGTGTGATCTTCTACAGTAAGATGGAAGCTAGAACCTGAGAATTTAGGGAGAAAGATGATCAGTTCTGTTTTAGCCCTATTTCTGTCACAATTCTCTTATGTGCAATGACAGAATTCATGATTGTTGCTTTGGGGGAGTCAAGAGGATGAGGACATCCACTACCCTGAATGATCCCTGCAGCCAACCCCCAGTCACAACCCAATGAGTTTTCTTTTACTCATGGTAGTTGGGGAGCTACTCTGTCTGAAAGTTCTAAATACTAAGTTCTCCAGAGTTAACTCATAAGTTGTCCCCTCCTTAGAATATATTCTATTCTTACCTCCTTGGACCAGTGTGATGACTATCTATCTCTCTGTCTGTCACTTAATTCCTTTCTTTTGAAGATTTGTGGTTGAACAAAAAAATGACTATTTTTGCCATCTTGCTGGTCAAAACAAAAATTTTCCAAATGAAAGCCAAAATTATGATTATCCCTGAAGCAAACAGATGGAGGAAACCAACTGAGAGAAATTTGGAAAGGAGGACAAAGAGTTTATGTAATTTCTCTTTAAACTCCCCATAAAATGGATAATTAAACAGAAAGAGGAGCAGAAATAGAAGCATAGTTTTCAAAATTATATTACTAAGTAGTAGTCACTGACCCTCTATATGCTCCTAAGTCACCTTTTTCCTTCCCTTCTGGTTATAAGCATTCTTTCCTGACCTGGTGAAAATTCCAGGCCACTGGAAAAGAATCATTAGCTAGGAATTAAGTAACTAGAGAACTGTACTAAGTCATTAAAGGTAGTGAATTCTCAATTGTTCTTGTCTCAGATTATTTTAGAGAACTTTCCCCTTTCCCCAAAGCTAAAAGTAGGAAGTGAGAGACACCAGACCCTCAGTCCTCTGAAATAACTATCTTTGTGCTGAGTCAATGGGAATATTTCTGATCATTTCATTTTATCATCATATGTAATCATAAATCAGAGAGAATAGTATCTGGTTTTTTGTGTGAACCCCTAGAAACAAAACATTTGAGTTTAAAAACAAATGTTAAAGATAACCTAAAAAAATAAAAAATAAAAGATATTCTACTAATTTCCTGCCAATAACACCTAAGTTTAGACATTCTTTAGTCATCTCCTGCACTTTGGTGGCACAATGGATAGAACCCTGGATCTGGAATCAGGAAGACATGAATTCAAATCCAGTCTCAGAAACTATCTGTGTGATCTTGGGCAAGTCACTTAACCCCATTGCCTTGCTAAAAAAAAAAAAAATAGCAAAAGATAGCCCTGTCCACAAGAAGCTTTCTTCCAAATGGGGGGAGAAAACAGACAAATGAATAAATATAAGTAAGCAATATTCAGGATGCTGTTGTTTGTCCTTGGGAAGACCTGGGAGGTGAATTAGAATTAGCATGTGAATTTGATTGGGGGGAAGGAGATTTGCTAAGTCATTAGTCTCAGTTTCTCCTTTAGAGTCATCTGGTCCAATGGCCGGATATGAATCAGGATAACTGGAGATGGCCCTGCATTCAAGGTCATCCAGGATAAGTGACTTGCCCAAGATCATACATGGTATGTGGCAAGTATCTGAGAACAAATTTGAACTCAGGTCCTCCTGACTATCCACTGTACCACCTAGTTGTTCAGGATAAATAAGGAATACTCAACAGATGGAGGGCCCTAGAATTAAGGGAGAGTGGGAAAGGCTTCCTAGAGAAAGGAATATTTTAGTTGAAACTTGAAGGTAACCAACCTCTTCCTTCTCAAAAATCTTCAGTGACTCTCCATCACCTATAAGATCAAATACAAAATACCTTAGCCTCTGCATAGTCTTTTATTTTCACATATTTTTTTGCAAGGCAAACAGGCTTAAGTGGCTTGCCCAAGGCCACGCAGCTAGGTAATTATTAAGTGTCTGAGACTGGATTTGAACCTAGGTGCTCCTGACTCCAGGGCCGGTTCTTTATCCACTATGCCACCTAGCCGCCCCCTCTGCATAGTCTTAAAGACACTACAATCTGGGCACAAATTAATTTTTAAGACTTCAAGATACTTATATTGTAACCAAATTGGACTACTCATGCCCCCCCCCAATTCATCCTATCCTCTCTCTCATACCTTCATCATCATCATAACTAAGATTTATAGAGTACTCTAAGGTTTGCAAAGTGCTTTTGTATGTATTACCTCATTTAATTCTCACAGCAATTCTGTGGGGTAGGTGTTATTTTACAGCAGAGGAAACTGAGGTTGACAAAGGTTAAGTGACTTTTCCAGGGTCGCACAGTTAGCAAGCATTTGGGGCTGGTTTGAAACTCAAGCCTTTCTGACCTCAAATCTCATGCACTCTAGATTGAACCACCCACTTGTGAGTTTTTGCTTTTATTTGATGTTTCCAGCCTTTTCATAATCTATCTCCCAGGTTCTCTGCCATTCCAGTGTTTACATGGTCCTCCAAATATCCTGACCCAACTTGAGGTTAAGGACTGTGGTACTTACTTAAATTTATATTTCTAATACAACATGGTGTTTGTTACATAACAAGAGCTTAGTAGAATAAATGTTTCTTTACCTATCTATTCTTCAAAGGCATTCCTATATATCTCAATATACTTACATTTTTAAAAGAAATAGCTATATTATTTTGATCGTTTGTAAGAGACAACTAATCAATCAATGCACCAACCACTTTGCTAGACACTGGACCACCTCCCTTCCACTAGAATTTGCTTTATATGTTAATCATAGTACAAACCAAGTCCTGTGCATGAAGATAATGGGGTTACCCAAGATTTTTTTAAATTCAAAATAAATCTTACTATATTATTTTATAAAGCTAAAGCAAACAATATTAACTCATTTTTAAAAATTACATAATAAAAGATATATGATATATAATATATATATATATATATATTCTGAGAAAATAAAGTTTTAAAAACTGTTGAAATGGGAATTTTTTCCAGATATTCTTTGTTTTTAAATTTTCATTTGTTTTCATTTTAATTTATGAGATAAAAGCAAGCAGTTCTATATCAGAATATAATAAAGATTATATATGAAACTGTAAATCTATTATGTACAGCTTGCTATTCCATTAAAAATATAATAAATTTAATCATGCATATTTCTTTGTTTTCCCTTTTTTCCTTCTCTATCCCTTCAAGAAATCAGGAAATGAATGACTCTTATTCTTATAAATTTGACAAAGTTCTTTATATATTTGAGATAGCAGTCCTTTATCTGAGAATCTGTCTATTAAATTACTTCCCCAATTTTCTCCTTTCCTGTTAATCTTGGCTACATCTGTTTTATTTGTTCCAAATCTTTTTAATTTAATGTAATCAAAATATCCATTTGCTTTCTATCTCTCGATTTTTCATAAATTGTTCACTTATCCATAAGTATAATAAGTAATATGTTCCATGTTTTTCTAATTTTCTTGTCATATAACTCTTTATATTTAGGACATGTGTCCATTTGCACCTTATCTTGGTAAATGGTATACGATAATGGTCCATTTCCAGTTTCTACTATAGCAGCACTCAGAGATTTTAAATGACAGAGCCAAAATCACATGAACAAGGCCACAGTAAGAAAGATGGGCTGATATTCCCAAGATCTATTCTTGGATCCCAGGATCAACCTGCATATACAACTTGATTTCATCACTAGTGCTTAATTAATGGCCAGGAAAGGCAATCATCATCTGTTAATCAACAATCTTGCATTAAGTAGCTACCTACTTTGTGCCAGCAGCTATCCTAGGTGCTTAGAATTTGAAGACAAATAAATGAATAAATAATAAACAAACAAACCATAAATAAATAAGCAAACAAACAAGCCAATAAATAAGCAAACAAACAAACAAACAAAATAAAATAAAAGATAATCCCCATCCTTAAATATCTCTCTTCACAGTGGCAGAGGAGAAAACAAGGTACAGACAATTTTGTGACATTTAAAAAGTTCAAGAGACATGATTTCTGGGTAATTTAATCATTAAGGCTAGCATGTTATTACTATATAAAGTTCAGTGGCACTCTTGAATGCCAAAGACCATCATGGTGGCTCGCTCATGATTTATATGTCCTTGGAAAAGTATATTTCCAAAGGGTGACAATCAACTCTGGCTAACAATTAATGAGAAATGAATATTACAAAGAGCAGTTGGACATATTCTAATGAACTTTGATTATGTCATTTACTTTTTAATTTCCACAACCTTGGACAAAAGAATTTATACTTATCCAAACTTGTATAAAGAAGGTTGGATGGGTTCTGACCACTACTGAAGAGAAAGTTCATTCAACCTTCAAAGAAAACTTTTGAAATGAGGACTTTAGAAAAGGGGATCTCCCCAAATCATTGGTTACCAATAATCATTGTTCACAAATGTATACAAACAAAATATAGACAAGACAATCTAGAAATCCTCAATGGAGGAAAGGCAGTGGAATTAATAAAGACCAGGAAGGAAAGCTTTGAACTGGTATTTGAAGGAGATGGGAGTCAATCACTCATTGCACATGGGCTATATTGCCACTTATTCAACTTGTAGAAGAACCTGGTTAGTGGAAGCAAACATCTGTACCTCACTATGGACCTATATACTACATGCATCAGAAAGCATGCAGTCATGGCCTAGTTGGCTTCAGCCTTCTCCAAAGAAAATATTCAGGTTGGGCAAAATGTAGAATTGTGTATTTTCCCAAATCAATTAATTCCTTGTCTTTTTCTCCCCTTCCATTCTTTTCCATCTTTGTAGGAAGCATTGTGGCCATTACTGTGACAGTGATTGCTGTGGTGTTGCTGGTATTTGGAGCAGCTGCCTATCTGAAAATCAGGTAATGTTTGCTTTATTTTCCCTCATGAATTAAACCGTGTCTCCTAACACTGAACTGTTGATCAATAATAAGCAACCAAAAATAATTTATTAAGAACTTACCATGTGCCAACCTCAATGGGATACAAATTTTTTTTCATTTTTTGATCATTTTTATTCTGGAGTACATAATTGGAATATCTTTCTTTTTTTAAGGAAAGAATTTATTTTGAGTTTTACAATTCCCCCCCCATTCTTGCTTACCTCCCCCACCCCCCCACAGAAGATATTGTTAGTGTTTACATTGGTTCCATGTTATACATTGATCTCAGTTGAATGTGATGACAGAGAAATCATATCCTTAAGTAAGAAAAATAAAGTATGAGATAGAAAAATTACATAATAAGATAATGCTTTTTCCCCTAATTTGACAGTAATAGTCTTTGGTCTTTGTTCAAAAAGTCCATAGTTCTTTCTCTGGATACAGATGGTATTCTCCATTGCAAATAGTTCAAAATTGTCCCTGGTTGTTGAACTGAAGGGATGAGCATGTCCATCAGGGTCGATCAACACTCCCATGTTGCCGTTAGGGTATAGAATGTTTTTCTGGTTCTGCTCATCTTGCTCAGCATCAGTTCATGTAAATCTTTACAGGCTTCCCTGAATTCCCATCCCTCCTGGTTTCTAATAGAACAATAGTGTTCCATCACACACATATACCACAGTTTACTAAACCATTCCCCAATTGACAGACATTCACTTAATTTCCAATTTTTTGCCACCACAAACAGGACTGCTATAAATATTTTTGTACAAGTGATGTTTTTATCCTTTTTTATCATCTCTTCAGGGTATAGACCCAGTAATGGTATTGCTGGGTCAAAGGGTATGCACATTTTTGTTGCCCTTTGGGCATAATGGGATACAAAATTAAAAAAAAAAAGTGCCTGCCCTCAAAAGTCTTGTGTTCCAAAATGTGAACAGCAATGTGCAAACAAAATATAGCCAAAACATATTTAGAGATCCTTTTAAAGGGAGACACTAAGATTTGAAGGGTCTTTATTTCTCAGACATATTTGAGATTTCAACAGGAATTGACCATTTGATGGATGCTAAAATAGAGCCAAAATTAGCATTTAGTCTAATTTCATCCAGGTATAGAAATAAAAGAATAATACTATTTCAAAAAGAGTAATATTATACAAAAGGATGAAAGACTGGGTCTTTCTACCTTACTGGAGAGAAAGGAAATGTCTCTAGGCTGGATTTCAGCTTGGCTTGGGAGATGCTTCTGCCAGTAACCTTTCAGACATTAGATGCCACTCAATTTGAGCCCCACAGATATTCATCCTCCTGGCCAGGCCACTATATAGACTTTGATCAATCCAATTCATTTAGAGAAACACTGATCAATCTACAATATAAAATTAACTCTGCATAAGCCAAAGACTTCTTCAACAATTTAGTATTCCAAATATCTCATTCAAGGGTAGCTAGGTGAAGCAGATGGACGTATACTCAGGAAGATTTCCTGAGTTCAAATTTGGCCTTGGACACTTCGTAGCTGTGTGACCCTTGGAAAGTCATTTAACCCCAGTTGTCTTAGTTTCCTCATTTATAAAATGAGCTGGAGAAGAAAATATCAAACCAAACACTCCAGTATACTTGTCAAGAAACCACAAATAGGGTCACAAGGACTTGGGAAAGACCAAAATGACTGAACAAACATATATTTCATTCACTCATATTCATATCAAAAAAACTCATTCTAACAATATATTCATATCATCTTTAATGTTTTTTCTCTTACTTCAACTCTTATCCAGCTCAGAAAATGTGGAAGGTATACTGAATTCAAGGTCAGAAGACATAAGTTCATATCACAGCTTTTCCACATAAAGACCCATGGGACATTGAGCAAGTCACTTGACTTTTCTAGGTCTGTTTTCTCATGAGAAGTTTAGACAAGACTAGCTGATAAATGTATAGGTATGAGCTCTCAAAAAATGTGCTAATGACATCCTTTGAGTTTAATCTGTGGGGCAGTGAATAGGCACCAGCCCTGGCATCAGGAGAACCAGTGTTCAAATCTTGTCTTAGACACTAGGTGTGTGTGAACCTGGGCAAGTTACTTAACCCCAATTGCCTTCCCTTCCAAAAAAAATCAAGTTTAGTCTTCATTATTAACATTTTCTACATTACTTTCTTATATCTACACAATCACTAAACAATAAATCAAACCCTAATTTGTAGCATTTTCAAATTTTCCAAGGTATAAATTCTCACAATGAAAATTTAATAATCAGCTGCCCATTAGAGCTGACTCTGTCATATCGCTGGAGACTAAATTATTTTTAAGGCACTTTCCAGAATATCCTATGAGCTTCATCCTATCTCTGAGTCTCAAATAAATTTGAATCATGACAAGACAGGAGAGAACTAGAATCAAAAATAAAGCTAAAAATTACCAGAGGTCCCCTTTCTTTTCCTCCAATTCTAAAAAACCTGCTTTTCCTCAACTATTTATGATTCAGGTAAATAATAATAAATAATAACTTATGTAACATTCAATTATATTTTTTCTGCTTAAAAACATTGTAACAATGTTGTTGCTGATATTTGGGAGGGAAATGTATTGTATTTCAGTCACTTATGGGTCAAATAGAATTTTAGCAATTATTCCAGGAGCCAAACTATCATTTATAACAGCCTCCATCAGAAACTGCCTTCCAAGTTTCAAACACTTTAACACATAGCTCATTTGTTAGCTAGAAATTTCCTGGACTTTATCAGCATGATGGCTAGAGCACTGAATCTGATATCCATATCATGCCTCAGACACTTTTGAACTATAGGACATTGAGTAAGTTGCTTTAACTCAATGGGCCTTAGCTTCCTGCTCTGCAAAAATAAAGGAACTGTCCTTAAAGGCTCCTTCCAGTTCCAAATTTATGATGATTTACAGATCTACTGAAGGGGACTTTCCATGCCTGGAGAGTCTATAGAAGATTGATCCTTCAAGTTCCTCCACTACATACACACACAACACATACAAATGCACACACACACACACACACACACACACACACACACACACACACAGAGCTCCATTTGATTTAAATTGATATCTATAATCTTTTTTCATATTTACATAACTGTGTTTCCAGATAATTGGTTACTGTGTTATCTTATATATTTTATTTAATATATTTGAAGACATGATTCTAAAACTGAGTCTGCAGACTGCTGAAGGTATCTATAATGCAAAAAATATTAACAACTCCTTGTGCACATAGAATCTCTGATATTGGACTAGCCTTAAAAACATTCTACTAACTCTTCTATCCAAGTAGTAATTACATACACAAACCATCCGGAATCAGTGACTAGGGGTATCAGAGCAATGGATAACAATAGCAATTGCTATGCTCTTCTATGCTGATTTGCTACCCTTCCCATCCCCCAATTAAAAAGGCCTCTAAAATACATCTAATGATTTGGACTCTTCTCAAATTAATAGGATGACAAAACAAAATTTGCTCTAGCTGTTACGGTATCTGAATAAATTTTTATAAAATTTCCAAGAGAACAGAATAGGTTTTCTTTTTCTGAGCCAACTTCATCTCAGATGGGAAAGGTCAAGGAAATAGCAAACTGAATTTGGTCCTTGTTGTCTTCCTTGCACAATTCCTCCCAGATGATGATGGCAAGTCTCATGGGGATGAAAATGGAGTATCATTATTGATCTCTGACACCGAAAATTAAAATGAACAGATTTCTCATAAAGAAATCCCCCTAAGGAAAAACCCTTTCTGCTTCTCTATTAAGAATTTGGTTAAAAGAAACAGTGGGGTTAATGGCCCTCACAGATCTTAAACCTACAAGAAAATCCCTTCAAGCGTTGTTTTAACAGCCTCTTGGACTTCCCCTAGTCTTCCCCTCCCCATCACTAATGAAGAATAAGTTACCCATCATATAGGCTCTTATCCAATGCTTGGGAAATTATTAGAAAATCAAAGGAATTCAAAAATTCAAGTATTTTTCCCTAAGGTTAGATCTTGCCTCTACTGAAGTTCATTCCTTTTTCATCTTTCCCTCAAATGTACAAAAAAATTACAGAATAGCAGAGTTTGTTTTCTGAGGCTTCTTAGCTTATGACAACTGATCCCACAACAAAAACTGATGGTGCCTTTTTGCATAACTAAATGAAAATACCACTGGTCTGGCGGGGGGGGGGGGGGTCTGTTGAGTTCTACTAATGCTTGCTAGCTCTCTCTCTCTCTCTCTCTCTCTCTCTCTCTCTCTCTCTCTCTCTCTCTCTCTCCCTCTCTCTCTCAGGTTCAGTGTTTTCCTCTGTAAAAAGAGATTGTAATAATAAAAATCCCATCATTATGCCATAAGAATTATGAGGATAAAATTAAATAATGTGTATAAAAGGATCTACAGGAGTTAATTTTATTTGTTTACACATGTGATTTTACTGTGAGGAATTCACAGTGTAGAAATTCTCTACTTTGATGCAGATTAGCATTTAGTCCAAAAACTAGAGATTTAGAAAATTACTTAAGTAGTTACCCAGGAGTAATATAGCTAGTACACATCAGAGACAGATTAGACCCAGGACCAGCTCTCTATCCATTATACCATATTACTTCCAGCAAGGTTGAATAGCAAATTAACACTGGATTGATAGTCAAAGAATCTGGTTTCTAATTCTGTTTCTGCTATTTTCTATATAAATCTTGACCTTTCCAGACCCTGGTTTTCTCAAAAGAAAAATTTGGATGCTAAGACTTCTAAGGTCTCTTCCTTTCTAATTATATTATCATCTTTAACATAACTCCAACTTGACTGCTTTTAAAATATCACTTAAGAGTATGGATCTGGAAAATACCATTTAAAATGGATGGATGTGAAAAATAAATTATTGACATCAAAGAAATAATTCCTAGATCATAGGCTTTAGGATTAGAGATAGATTAGAAACTATTGAGTCCTACTATAGAGACAATAAAGTCCTATTATAGAGACTATTATCTTACAAATAAGAACTTCACAACTTCCTCCTCTAAAGCTACCCATACTTTGCCCTGTGTTCTCTGGAATTCTGGTTCCATTGAGATTTAACATGCTTTAATCTTAAACCCTTCTCTTTCTCATTCTCTTTCCTTTTTCTTGGACTAAGACCTCATAATGACAAGACATACCTGATCATCCTTTCTACCACTGGTTGCACTTTCCTTGGTCATGGCAGAGAAATCAGAATATTCCTTGCTCCCCCACCATTACCATTTCTAGACTTCTCTTATTGCCATTATCAATCAGGAACCTCTCTTTTGAGGTTTATCTATCAGCTAATCAAGAATCTGGTAGTTTATGTCTGCCAATTTCCAAGATACTCTCCTTCCTTCCTTTACAAATTCAGTCCCCCAGATCCTTATCTTTCTCTGTTCCTCAACTCCTGGTTGCATATTAAGAGACTTCAAACATAGATAGATAGATAGATAGATAGATAGATAGATAGATAGATAGATAGATAGGTACTTCTTCAAATAACCCAACCCTCCCAGTTCTTCTATTTATTCATTTTTCATGACCTCCTCTTCTTCCCCACCTCAGGTCACAAAGATAGTCATATCCTTGATCTTGCCATCACCCACAAGTTGCCCACTTCCTTCTTCTTGAACTCTGAATTGTTTTATCTGATCACAATCTATCTCATTCTACCTTTGCTTCTGCTTTTCAGTGTCAAACATGGTCTCCATTCTCACATTTATATCCAATCCTTTCACCCCTTTGTTCATTCCCAGAAGATCAACTTTGCACTGTCTACACTCCTCTTGATGAACTGGTTCATTTCTGGTTTCTTCTCTACTCTAGAATCACTTGCCCTCTTACTCAATTGTTTTTCATGCCCTGCCAGTTCCCGATCTTGTATTATTCCCACCATCCATTACTGTCATGCCTATTCTTGGGCAATTGAAAAGAGTAATAGAAAATAAAAAAAATGTGCCAATTTATGTTATACAATCTTAACTATACCTGCACTGTGACAAGGCCACCCTTTTATACCTTCCTAATTGATTCACAATCTACTCACCACAATGACTTTACTAAATCTTTTCATCTCTTCTCAAAACCCACCAAGTTCCCCTTTCCCACACCTTATCAACTGAAAAATGTTGCTTCATATTTCATTGAAAAAATTGAGGCCATTCTCCCCATCTTATATCAAACATATGCCTTTTGCTACTCTCTCTTCATTCATCCCTGTCCTAAATGAAGACTCCTTATCAAGGCTAAAGGCTCAGCTTACTCAAGTCATCCCATTCCAACCCATCTTCTCCAATAGATTGTCCCTTCCTATTAGCTTTACTCTCCCTAATCTTCAAAATCTTATCTACAGACTCCTTCCCTATTATCTACAAACATGTCTATGACTCCCTATCCTCCAAAAAACCCCTTCATTTATTTAATACAACCCTATTAGCTTTTACCCCAACCCTTCCTCCCATTCACGACTAAATTCTTTGAGATAGTCATCTGTAATTGAGGATTCCACTTCCTTTCCTCTTACTCTCTTTTTAATTCCCTACACTCTAGCTTCTGACTTCATAATTCCATTGAAACATGTCTCTCTAAAGTTACAAGTGATTTCTTAATTGCATAATCTAATGGATTTTTCTCAGTCCTCATCCTTCTTCTTCTTCCTATATTCTTTAACACTGTCAATCACCTTAACTAGAGAAAACAACCCTCTTTCTAGCTTTTCATGAACTTCTCTTTCCTGGTTTTCCTCATGCTTGTCTGACTACTCTTTTTCAGTTTCCCTTGCTTGATCTTCATCCAGGTCATGCACACTAACCATAGGTATCCCACAAGATTCTATCCTGTGCCTTCATCTATCACCCCCTATATTATTTCACTTTGTGATATCATTCCTTGTGGATTCAGTTGTCATCTCTACACAAATGATTCTCACTCCCAACATTTATCTTGACTCCAAATCTTACCTCCCCAACTGCCTATTAGACATATTAAATTAGATGCTCTATAGACCTCTTAAATTCATTATGTCACAAAGTAAGTTCACTCTCTTTCCCCCCAAACTCTCCCTTCTTCCTATACTGTTGAAGATACTACCATCTTCCCAGTCCTCCAAGCTTACAACCTAGGTGTCATCTTTGACTCCTCATTCTCCAATCTATTGCCAAGGTCTGTGGAATTTTCCTTTTGTAGCATCTCTAGATATGTCCACTTCACCCTTCCATACTGCAACAGATCCATATCACGGCTCTTGGATTATTGGAGCAGTCTGTTGCTTGACCTTCCTTAAGGGTGTGATGAAGCCATCATGGACCAGCTAGCAAGATTTGATTGTTAAACTTTCAGTGTGAGCATTTACACCTTGGAATTCAGCAAATGTTGTAATCAGTGATGACTTATTGTTTTATTGATTGTCTACATTTAAAACGATAGAGAAAATGTTAATAATGCAAATTAACCTTACAGGCTTGCTCATATGAGAGCTGGTGGTTAAATATTTATCAGTACATCCTTGATTTTCCTACTTCAAGTCTACTCTTACTTCTGAACTGCATTTGGTTGAAGCACACAAAAAAAGAATGGCTCTGATTCTCACCTGCTTTTCTAAGGACTTGAGGAAAACAGCTCAAGGGCTAGCAAGAATTCAAAGATGGGAAAGGGACAAGAAGAGATTGAGGGGTGGCTAGGTGGCACAGTGGATAGAGCACCAGCCCTGTGGCCAATAGAGCACCTAGCTGTGTGGCCTTGGGCAAGCCACTTAACCCCATTTGCCTTGCAAAATTCTAAAAGAAAAAAAAGAAGAGATTGAATAAGGGAAAGGAGAAGGAGGGAAGAAGAGGAGGAAAAAAAGAAAGGAGGAGGAAGAAGATGGGATGGGGAGGAGTGGGGAAAGAAGGAGCCAAATGTGTAAAAGTTAATATAAGGGGGCAGCCCAGTCCAGTCTCATACACTTAATAATTGCCTAGCTGTGTGATCTTGGATAAGTCACTTAACCTCATTGCCTTAAAATAAAATTTAAAAAAAAGTTTCAAAAGAGTTAATATTCCTGACAGAGCAGTTCTTGAGCACTTTTCATGATTTGATTCATGTTTTGCAAGTCTTATAATTTGGGGAGTTTCCAATGACCTTTCCTTAGGGTTAAGGAAGAAACATCTGCCTTAGGTTGGTCACAAAAAGACTGTTTTCTACATAAAGACTTATTTTCAGCTTAAGAAGAAATCTGCATTCTTCCTTGTAGAGGATCCCTTAATTAACTCTGATTGAAGGGCTGAATTCTTTTCCACTCTTTTAAGTTAACTACCAAGAGTTCTAACAATGAAATTCTTTACATTTTGTTCCTCCAAACAAATTTTCTTATTAATTCTTCAAACTCTTTAAAGTAACCCCTTGATAATTTCATTTTTTTGATACAGAATAAGTAATTAATTTAGTTGGTATTCTCAATTTTATTATATTGGTGTGACCCAACCATGAACCAATCATATATCTCCAATATTTGATTGCCTTTATTTCTTTAGTATTTTGGAGTTTGTGCTCATATAATTCCCTTGAGTGTCTTGGAAGGTAGATTGCCAGACATGTTATGTATTCTTTAATTATTATTAAAATGATTTTCCCTGTCTCTTCTTACTGATTTTAGTTGTAAGATAAAGATTGATTTTTTTTTTGATTTGAGGTGTAGCCTTTTATAATTTGAGGTGCCACTTTGTTGAAAATTGTTTCATTTAATTTTTAGTTAACTCTTTAGGTCACTCTAAGTAGATCATCTTACCATCTGCAAAAATCATTTATTTAATTTCCACTTTTGTTATTGTTCAGCCATTTTCAGTCATGTCCTACTCTAGTTGGAGTTTTCTTGGCAAAGATACCCAAGCGATGTGCCATTTATTTTTCTAGCTTTTTTTAAGATGAAGAAACTGAGGCAACCAAGATTCAGTGACTTGCCCAAGATTACATAGCTAATAAGTGTTTGGGACCATATTTGAATCCATAGAGATGAGTGTCTCTTGACTCCAAGCTGGCACTCTATCCCCTGTGCCACTTAGATGCCTGTTTCCTCTTTGACTATGAAATATTTTTCAAATTCTCTGAATTTCCTTTTCTTATCTTATTACTATAACTAACATGGTAAAAATGAACACCCTTGCTTTACTTTTTTGTTAGAGGTAAAAAGGACCCATTTCTCCAACTATTTAGTTTTGCAATTTATGGTACATTTAATCTCTGCTATTACCTTTCAAATATGGCTATTTTTATGATGGATTTGTCTGAGATCATGACAGCTACTCCTGTTTTTTAAAAATTTACACAAAATATAATAAATTCTGCTCCAAGGCTTCATTTTAACTTTGCTAGACTCTTTATGTTTCAAGGGAATTTCTTGTAGATGACCAGAAGATGCTGAAGGAAGGCTCACATCCTGTTTTATGGGCCTGTAGGCACATACGATTGCTTTTTGAGAAGTTATAACTTATGAGGTGGGAAAAAACAACCTCCACTCTGAATTTTAGCAAAAACCTTTCAGAAACACATTTTATTAGTGCATAACTACTTTGTTTGACAGAGGGATCTTGTCTATGAGGACTAATTGGTCAATTAGAATTTTTCAAATTTTTTTATGTGCAAAACACTGTGATATACATTGTTGATACGAAGAAAGTCAAAAGATTGGCCTTGCTCTCAAGAGACAGTCAAATAAGGGGAGAAAACATGCAGCTAATTATGTATAAACAAGATATATAAAGGATAAATTAGAAATATTCAACAGAGGGAAGACATCGGCATTACTGGAGAACATGAGATTTTAGTTGGAATTCAAAAGAAAGCCAAGAGATGGAAAGGAAAGTGAGAATTCCAGGAATAGGAGACAGCCAGTGAAAATGCCCAGAGTTGAGCTATAGAGGGGAGGGTCTTTTGAGAGGAGGAGCAAGGTAGACAATGTCACTGGATCATAAAGTATTATATGGAGGAAAGTTATGATATTAAAAGACTGGAAAGGTAAGAAGGGGACTAAGTTGTAAAGGGCTTCAAATGTCAAACCAGATTTAATATTTGCTCTTGGCAGTGATAGAGAGTCACTGGAGTTTATTGAAGAGAAGGGTGATTTGTTCAGACTTGCTTTAGGAAGACTAATTTGATAACTGAGAAGGATGAACTGTAATTGGGAGAGACTTGAATCAGGGATATCAAATTGTAAACTATTGCAAAAGTGTAGACATGAGGTAATAAGACTAGTGGTATTATGTGAGGGAAGAAAAGGGTACATAATTCTTCTTACTAATTAGAAAAAACCTACTACCTCTAGCAATAAGTCAAATTTTGTTGATAAAAGATAAAGCCATTCCACACCAATTAAAGAACAAAAGAACTTAAATTGCAGTTGTTACTGATTTATTTTTTAAAAGGAGTAGTCTAAAACTACTTCCTTTCATCAACAAAATAAATATACCAAGTATATTCCTTTTATTAGCCTAGTCAGCAGTTTTGATTTTTCAAGGGATTAATAACCTTCCTGGAGCAGCTAGATGGTGCAGTGAATAGAGCAACAGCCCTTAAGTCAGGAGGACTTGAGTTCATATCTAAGCTCCAACACTTAATAATTGCCTAGCTGTGTGACCTTGGGCAAATCACTCAACCCCATTGCCTTAAATAAATAAAATTTAATAAAAAAGAACATTCCCTAGTTTGATATAATAATAGTTAGGAAATTAAAACTTCTCTGAGGTATCACTTCACACCTGTCAGATTGACTAACGATAAATGTTGAAGGGGGTGTGGAAAAACTGGCACACTAACACACTTGGAGGAGTTGTGAACTGATCCAACCATTCTAAAGAGCAATTTGGATCTGTGCTTTAAGGACATATCCTTTGATCCAGCAAGTGCTTCTAGATCTGTGTCCCAAAGTGGGAGGGGGGGGTGTGGAAAGAGGATATGTGTACAAAAATATTTTTAGCAGCTCTTTTGTGGTGGCTAAGTACTGGTGTAGTGGATAGATCACTGACCTTGGAGTCAAGAGGACAGGATTTGGAATCCAA
Organism: Macrotis lagotis; assembly: GCF_037893015.1. Taxonomy (NCBI): domain Eukaryota; kingdom Metazoa; phylum Chordata; class Mammalia; order Peramelemorphia; family Peramelidae; genus Macrotis; species Macrotis lagotis. Next base: position 36,335,728 of record NC_133660.1, read on the forward strand.
CCCCAGACACTTGACACTTACTAGCTCTGTGATCTTGGACAAGTCACTTCACCATGACTGCCTCACATACAGGGTCATCTCCAGTCATCCTGATTCATATCTGACCTCTGGACCCAGATGGTTCTGGAGAAGTGAAGCTGATGACTTAGCACAGCCCCCCACCCCCCTCAGTCAAATCCAATTCCTGTGCTTGTCATGACATCACCTCTTTGCTGTCATGGTCCTCTTTGAGAACAAAGGACAAACATCAAACAAGTTGTGGGATATGATTCTGATGGAATATTATTGTACTATAAGAAATAATTTCAGAAAAAATGAACAGATTTACATGAACTGTTGCAAAGTGAAGTGAGCAGAACCAAGAGAACAGTGTATATAGTAACAGCAAAATTGAGGGATGATCAACTCTGAAAGTCTTAGCTATTCTCAGCATTACAGATGAGGACTCATTACAGATGAGTCCCAAAGGACTCATGATGAAACATTCTTTCCACTTCCAGAGAAAGAACTGATATTATCTGAATACAAACTGAAGCATATTATTTTTCTCTTTCCTTCTTTTGTTCTTTCATTCATTCTTTTGTTCCTCATTTATTCTTTCCTTTTTTTCTTCAAGTCTTCTTGTACAAAATTACTAATCTGGAAATATTTTTTGCATGATTGCATATGTATAAACTTTATCAGACTGCTTACCATCTCAGGGAGAGGGAACAGAAGAGGAGGAAGAGAGGGACAGAATTGAGAACTCACAACTTTTTTAAAAATAATGTTAAAATTGTTTTAATATGTAATTGTGGGGGAAATAAAATATTTAAAAATAAAAAATAGCTATAAATCACATTAGTGTGTGTATGCATGCATGGGTATGTATGAATGTATAATCTCATTTGATTCTCACAACAATTCTTGGAGGTAGTGGCATTATTATTCCCATTTAACAGCTGAGGAAACTGAGGCAGACATGGTTAAATAACTTGCCTGCTCAGCTAGAGAGTTTCTAGGGCAGAATTTGGACTCAAATCTTTTTTTGATTCCAAATTCAGCACTTTTATCAACTCGGCCATCTACCTACTCTATGCTTCAAAGGAGCCCAGAGAGTCTTAAGGACATCAGATCAAAGACATTGTCACTACAGTAATTTTGTCACTTTTTTAATAACACAAGAGAAGTCTTATTATTGTAGGCTTCCACACTTCTGTGATTAATTCTATCCAGTGACTTTTTTAAGAAAAAAAAATTATTGGATCCCATTGCCTATTAGAATATCTTGATTTTGTTCCCAATCTGAGAACAGCCAGTGATGAAACTTGGAGGAAAGTAGTGTGGAAGGCATGAGAAGAAGAAATGTGAAAAGAATTGGCTAAGAGGTTTACACTTTCTCAGCTTTCAGATTCATATGAGAAGTAACATGAGAGGCATTTATGAACAGAAAAGAAAACAAGTTGGTAGAGAGGGCAATGAATAACAGGTAGACAACTTCATCTGCCAGAGAAACTCGAAAAAAGTCCAGGAGAAGGAGGGGATGTGTAGAATTTCTAAACAGGATGTGCCAAAAACCATTCACAGAATAACATAGGGCATATTTCTTGAGGGTGGAATGGGGACAGTGATGTCACCAAGAGCTAGATTATAATTTCATCACAGAAGAGAGGAGAATTTGGGTCACCTTCAACTAACGAAAACCTCTCATTTCCCTTTTCTTCCAGACATTCATCCTATGGAAGGCTGTTGGATGACCACGACTATGGTTCGTGGGGGAACTACAACAATCCACTTTATGATGACTCCTAACAAAGGAACATGAAATGGGACAAGACGTATATGTTCTTTAATTTAAAAGTGCTCATCCAGTAGCATTAATGCTAATTACCTGATATGCATTCAATGACAATCCTGTGGTCTGTTTTTTGTTGGTTTTATTGCTTATTTTTTTTATTTTTCTTCTCTTCTGGTTTCTGCTTCTCTTCTCTTTAAGGAAAAAAAAGAGTTATGATTTTTAGGTGAATCCAAACTGAATCTCAACTTAATGAGACAACATGGAAGCTCAGACCACCCTGGCTGTATTGGAGAAGGGATGAACTTGAGTGGCGGGGGGAGCAAGGATGACTTTTATGTGGGAAATTATATTAAATCTCCCTAAAAGAAAGCCAGAGAAAATGATCACTAGAGGGGTTTTCACCTGCAGAAGTTCATGTTTCTCTGATTCCTTTTTAATCTCTGTTTATCTGGTCATGGATCCCAGCTGCAGCTCTGCAGAAATGGTTGCAGGCTCTTTTTTTCTCCTAATTAAGGAATGATCAAAATAGAAAGTGCATGAAAGAAGGGAGTCTGCCGAGGGGCAGAATTAACAAGTGAGGTTCAGATCCTGACGTGTTCCTTGCTTCTCTGCTTCACAAGGTGTCTCAGATTAAGGATACCTTAGGCCTCCAATTTCCGTTGGAAAAGCCCATGAGCATGCAACTTTGTGGAGGGGTCCAATGAGCGTCCTTTGAAGTGAACTTAATTTGAGACAGAGAGGGAGACATGTGAGAGTGCCAGCCCATCTGGAATTATATGGGAGTCTGCATATTTGGGTATGAATGTTGGGGCAAGGATATAGAAAAGGGGGTATCAGAGAGATGTCTAGGTATGCAGGTTCCCAGAACCCTCTCCATGGGTTGCTGACCATGGCCTTATTACCTTTTGGTAAACCAAGGTCAGCTACAGACGCATCCCTCTAGATAGGGAATTTACAGTATGATCAACTCATTGCTTATCCCCTAGTTCCTGCATTCACTAACTCTCCTCTTATTCACTGAATGGACAAGCTAGGGCATGTATATATTTCCTGCATAAACTTAATGAAATACCAGCACCCTTTTGAGGAAATGGAACCATTAAAGACAATGCTCACTTGGACAAAATGAGGTCCCCAGAAATAAATAGCATTTTTTAACAACACTTATTTCCCCTCTACAGCTTTACTCACTCTATTAACCTTTACAACTGGGCTGCAAATATGTCGGGTTTTTACGCATGTTATTACTCCCTCTCCTGCTAAATTACATAGAGAATGTGAAACCTGAGTAGGTATTATTTCAATCAGCAAGCATTTATAAAGACACTTAATTTTTGCCAATCATTGTGCCAGGCTCTAGAGCTACAAAAAGGGGTCAAAAAAAAGCCAGCCCTGCTCTCAAGGACCTTCCACTCTAACCCTTGCTGCTGATCATGTTTGGTGTCCAGGAGCTCTGGGCTGTTGGCTCTCCTCCATCAATCTAGTCTCTCACTAATGATGTGTTATTACATACCTAAACCATAACACTAGGCTCCATCTTTTCTCCCATCACTATTCAGAGGTGGAATTGTTTCCTAATCGCTCAAATGTCAAAATAAAGAATTCTGACTCCATAATGCTTCACTACTAGGATGAGTAGGGATAAAGAAGACAGGAGATACTTATTAGAGAGTAAAACAAAAAACAACAGGAAACAAAGAACCTTTGCTGAACATTTCTCTATCCTTTATCTATCTAACAATTTAACAAAAATCTTTTTTCCCATTTTATCTTCTCATCTTTTGGGGAACAATAGAGTAGTTTGAAGCTTCTTGCATGTGCACAGTAGGGTCTATATAGAACAAAGGTCAAAAAGGCTAAATGGCTGTTCTGGCCATATCTCTACTTCTCTACTCCCCCACCCAACAGCAACCACCATTCTAAATTTAACATGAATGATCCTTGAAGACCTGACCCATTACCTGCTGTCTTTCTGTTCCATGCTTTTAATGCTGGTCCATAGCATTAGCTGATTTATTCATTGACTCCCATGGGTCCTGACCAGTGGAGGAATAAGGAGCAAGCAAGCCCCCTCTGGAAAACTAAAGACCATGTCACAACTAGGACATTCACTTAAGATGCCCATGTAGCATTTTAGTAAAGATGTGTTAACTCCTCTGGATATTGGGTCTGCCCCGAAAGTTTTAAATAGCAACCACAGAGTTCAGACTCTGCCTAAGAAATCTATCAACAAACATTTATTAAGCATTTACTATATAGCAAGTACTGTGTAAGCCTTGAGGATACCAATAAAAAATAAAATGTGTCTGGCCTGAAGGAGTTTTCATTCCAATTGAGACCTTATATACACAAATTCAAAGATGGAAGGCAGCCTTAAAATACATAGCATTAGTAGCTAATAGAATAAGAAAAAAATCTTATTAAAATAGCACTTACATTATATATTAAAAGCAAACCAGGAATTCTGAGAGTTGGAGATTAGAAGGGAGAACATTACAGGTATGGGATTTAACCAGTACAAAGGCTGAAAAAAGAGAATGGAATTATGTGATCAGTATAATTGCATGGAGTGCATAGAAGGGGGAGTAATGTGTTAGATGACACAGAAAGATAGGAAGGGACTATTTTGAACTTTAAATGTCAATAAAGAAGTTGATATTTGATCCTAAAGCTATTCAAGAGCCATTTTGAATTGTCCTTACAATTTTAAGAATATCATTCTGGAAGCTGTGATGGATGATGGATTGGAATGGGAAGAGACCTAATGCAGAGAAAGCAATGAGGACCTAGCTTGGAGACTATATGAGTGAAGAAAAAGGAATAAATATGACAGAAAGAAATGACTAGATTTGGCATTCATCGTATATGAGGGAAGAGTTAAAATGACACTGAGATTGAGAACCCAGGTGACTAAAAAGTATCCTTCACAAGAACAGGGAAATTCAAAAGATAGGTAGGTTTATGAAGAAAGAAAACAAATTCTGTTTTAACCATGTTGATTGAGCTTCAGATGCACAGATTTGAGTTCATAGGAACAGCTCAAATCTGTAACAGTAACAATTCATGTCATTAGGATTCGGAAATCATTCTTTTTAATCAGTCTTTTACTCTGGTTCCTAATTGTATTCCATATTAATAAGTATATCAGTCAAAAATCAATTTATGAAGTATCTACTCTATGCTGGCCAGTGTGTTCCTGGGTAAACACTGCTTTCAAGAAATTCTCACTAATAGGTGAGAAAATATGTAGATATGCAAATATTTACACACACACACACACGTATATACATATATATATATATATATATATATATAATATGATAAATTAATGACAATTAGCAGAGGAAAGACCTTAAGATTGAGGGGCATTGGGAAAGACTTCTTGAAGAAGGTGGCATTTTAGCTGAGACTTAAAGGAATCTAGGAAAGTTGACTACTGCTCCCAAAAGAGAATGTTACATCAATGGGATTGGGAGGCAGAGACCTGAATGACTGCTTCCCAGAAAAATCCTAATAATTCTTTCTAGAGTCACTATAAGAGAAACTTGATTTGATCATAAATAATGTCCTCACTAGTGGTGTGTTTTAAATCATCTTGGGAAAGAAATGAAACCAGTCCATCTGCAATATGCTGATAATTGATAGCTCTAGCTTAGGGAGACAGACTTTTAACTTGTCCCTTAAGGAGAACATCACCCGTACAACTGGATGATGAATACAAACCATGTAGGGGATCATTTGCATGAGATGGCATATTGTTTATTCAATAGGCAGACAGACTGTCCTTCCTAGATCATTGTGAGATAGGAGAAATGGGCACTACTTTTGATGCGTTCTGTGTGACCCCACTTAAACTGTCCATGCTCTATTTTTGCTTTTTTCACCAGTAAAATAGTGATGCTCATCTCCCTTCCTCCCTCCCATACCTTCCTCATAGTTAAAAGTATGAGGATGAATGAGGCCATATCTGCAATATGATTTTAGCTTCTGGAGAAAATGACTATAAATATTAAGAATTATATAGGTATGTGATTTAAATTTCTCATTTTCTGGTACATTAATCTCTTCTTCCTACTTCCAAAAGCAAAAGCCTAGCTGTCCTGGCATCATCTATGAGCCATCATGGCTATGTTCTCTCCTCTGCTAGCCGCTGAGAGCCCAGAACTTTCAATTCCATTCTCTAGCTTCAAAGGGAAATGTGGCCTCATGAACATGAGGTAACATGTCAGGGTCCAGAAATACCAGGACAGTATAAACCCCAAGGACATCTGAGCTATAGACTTTAACACCTGACCTTCTGCGACCTTCTGCCTAGTCCTTGTTGGGATTTCTTTGGATTCCATGTCACCTGTTTGTCCTTCATCATTCTTGCACTGATGCATGACTCAATCCTTTTCCTCTCAGAAGAGAGGGCAAATCATAGCTGGACCAGATGCCAATTTGTACAATAATTCACCTTCTTTGCCTTTAACATTCTTTGTAAAATGAATGTATCACTCACACCTTGCTTTTAAAAGTAGTGGCTGTAATGGGTGATGGAGAAAACCAAATGAATAAAAAAATCTGGTTTACTTTTCTTGGGGGTGGGAAAAATTGTCCTTGAAAGCTGGGAACACGAGTGGATATTTGATGTCATTGTAATCACCTTTGTCCATCCCACATGCCAATTATCATTATACCCATTAAAGTTGTTTTAAGTGTTCTGGCGTGATTGTTCAGTTATAGCTTTACATTTCATATCAGACTTAGAATCTAAAATGCAAATCACTGTAACTAATTAGGCCCACAACAGAGAATTCGAAAAATCTGTATTTTACTGTTTGAACCTGGATTGGGAGTCAGGAGATGGGGTTCTATTGTTGTGATGTCACTTACAGTATTCCCTGGGTTAGTCACAAAACCTCATTTGTGAACTAGGGAAGTTGGTCTAATCTACATAGCCTCTAAGTTCCTTCCGATGGGAGTTATTATTATTATTATTATTATTATTATTATTATTCTCTGATCCATAACTTAATTCAGGTTCAAATGGAATTTTAGGAAGAGAAGCAAAACATAAGAGAAAGGGCAAGTCACTGAGAGTCAGTGGGTCCTGCCCAGGTATCTTGCATTCTTTGCAGATGAAGACCATAGTCTGGTGAAAAATCTGGGGGAATTCAATTTGAAGTTGACCCTCAGGGGTCATTCCTGACCAATCTCAGCTGTCCATGAAGATAGGGCCAGTGAGTAAGCAGGATTCCAAAAATCAAGAAAAATGCTTTTTATTCAGTAAGCTGGGGAAATAGTAAAGGAATAGAATCAATGTATTCTTTTTTATACTCCACTTTCAATTCTCTTTCTGCAGCATTAGCAAGAATTGTTAAACCAATCAGAGTAAAGGTCAATTTTGAGATCAACTGGCTATCAGGAAGGGGTGGACACAGCTTTTTGCATGTGAACTTTCCAGAAGGAGATAACCTGTCCTTAGATGAGTACATTGTTCAACTTATGGAATGTAGAATAGCAGGTGTTATCTCCACAGCTGCTCTCAACAATTCTGTATTTTTCCACAACTACAAACCATAAGTTCATTTTTAAAGGAACACAGTTTCACTACTTTGTAATACTCTGCTATATGTTCAGAGGTGTCATGAGACTCAAAAGAGCTAATAGAAGGAAAATAGTTAGCAAACCCTCCGGTGTTATATAAATGTCTTAAATAAATTAGCATTGTTTTCGTTATTAGCATTATTATTATTAGCCTTGGCTGGGTTCATTCACTGGGCCTTTGCTGTGCTTAGACAATGGTTATTGTTCAGTTGTTTATCAGCCGTGTCTGACTCTTCATGATCCCATTTGAGTTCTCTTGGCAGAGAGATGAGAATAGTTTGCCATTTCCCTTTCCAGCTCATTTGGCAGATGAGGAAACTGAGGCAAATAGGGTTCTGTGACTTGTCCAAGATCACAGCTTTCTTGGCAACGATCCTGGAGTTCTCCAGCACATTTTAACAGATGAGGAAACTGAGGCAAATAGAGTTATGTGACTTGCCCAGGATCACATAATACTATAGTAGTTTGCCATTTCTTTCTCCAACACATTTGGCAGATGGGGAAACTGAGGCAAATAGGGTTGTGTGACTTGTCCAACATCACAGTTTTCCTGGCAAAGATACTGAAGTGGTTTACCTTTTCCTTCTCTAACACATTTGACAAACAGGGAAACTGAGGCAAATAGGGTTATGTGACTTGTCCAGGATCACTAATGTATCTGAAACTGAATTCGGGTTTTATTGACTCCAGACAGGCAACATTTACAGAGCAACACAGAGGAGATCCCTTTATGAAGTGATGGAAGTCAAAGGGTAGAACACTGTCTCTCTAGCCCTGATGGCTTCCAGTTCCATAAGGGAATCTCCCTTATCAATTTAAAGGGATATCTGCTTCTAATGTATCTTGCTGCCAGCAGTTTAGCTTTATAGAGGTCTGCAGAGCTATGGACAATAGTTAGACAACAATAATTTCCTTCCAGCTTCTACTTTGGAAAGGGCTAATTGGGTGTGAACTCATCTTTACACTTCATTTTACACATTAACACCTTGTCTTTCTGTTAACTCCTTATTTTTTGGCATCACATTAATAAACTAGAGGGGAGGAAATCACCCTACACATACACACATTCACAGAGAGAGAGAGAGAGAGAGAGAGAGAGAGAGAGAGAGAGAGAGAGAGAGAGAGAGAGAGAAACACATACCATACAAAGAGAAATGGAAATTAAAACAACTCTGAAGTTTCATTTCATAGGCAGTAAATTCTTCAGACTTGGAAATCATCAATATTGAAAGGGTTACAGGAATACAGGCACACTAATACACTATTGATAGAGCTATGAATCAAATTAATCATTTTAGAAAGCAACTGGGAATTATGCTCTGGTGGTAGCAATATCCTAACAAATTAGGTGAGCTTCTCCTTAAAAGGTCACAGAGATGATCCCAGAGACTTGGGAACCAAAAACATAGGCTATTGTTGTCACCGTTCCTGTTTGCCTGGATAATAAATAAACATGAGGAGTTCCAGGTGCTTGGCTAAAGAAAAATAATTGATAATTCAGCCAAGGGATTGTCACTCAGATGAATCAACTCCAGATTTTCTCATTGCTTATCTAAGTTGAATAAGCTGTCTTCTGCTATGGTAAAATAATCCTATTTTGTTAGCTATCAAATTATGCCAGTGCTTCATTTCATTCCATTATTGAATCTAAACTACCCAGGGATTGATCCAGAATACATGCTTTTAAAAAGTATATAAAAATGCCCATATTTGCTGACCCCAATTTGAGGCATATACCTCAAAGCCAGCAAAGACAGAATGGAAGGTCCCATAGACACCACAACATCCATAGGAGCAAGGAACTGGAAATGATGTGAGTAGCTATTGATTGAAAAATGACTAAGCAAAAGAATATCTCATGACTTTAATGGAATATTATTGCTCTATACATAACCACAATATAAACAATTCATAGAAGCATGGGAAAACTAATAACTGATGAAGAGTAAATATATTCAATGACTACAAAGCAAATAGAAATAGCAACAAAGGGGAATGGAGCAATATGTAACTCTGATGACCAAAGTTGGTCTGAGATAAAAGTGAAAAAATAACACCTCTTTCATTGCATATATGGATTGGAAGGGAAGAGGAATTCTGTAGCTATAGAATGTTACTCATACTTGTAGGATCAATGTATGGGTTAATTGTACAATGCTGCTTTTTCTCTTTCTTTTCTTTTTATTCTTTGTTAGAAAGGGTGACTTTGCCAAAGGGATGAGGCAAAAGACTTATTTTGAAATGACCTTGATATAGAAACAAAAATATAAAATAATATATATTCTGTATGTATATATACAAATATATGCACATAAATATATGCACACATATATGCACAAATATATGCACATAAATGTATATAGTACAAATGCTATTATGTTACAAATACTGGAATCAGGGGTGGCTAGGTGGCACAGTGGATAAAGCACTGGCCTTGGAGTCAGGGGTACCTGGGTTCAAATCTGGTCTCAGACACTTAATAATTACCTAGCTGTGTGGCCTTGGGCAAGCCACTTAACCCCATTGCCTTGAAAAAAAAAGAAGAATTAACAAATACTGGAATCTATGGGGTATTCCCAAAGGATTAGGATGTCTTATATGAGGACTTGCTGAGCCCTTTTCAGGGTTACTCATTTACTCTGGTGTCCACCTCTCTTTTATGGCCCTAAATAGCCTGTGTTCAGAGTGACCACACCCTAGAAAACAGGGTAAACCAGGTAAAAAGTAACCAAACCCATCAGTAAGTTAGGGAGATGTCTACCTAAACATATAAAGACTTCCCCCAGTGGAATAGGTTCATATGAACAATTTGCTCCAATGGCCATGAATACTACTGAAGGAGGCATGATGGGCATACTTAGTGCTTGCTCAGATATCAAAGACTCCAACGACATTCACTGAATCCCAAGCCATCACCAGTTTTCTTGACTTGACTCCCATCACTGGAATAACTCTGGAAAAAGCTAACAACTTGGTGCCACTCTGCTTCACTTAAATCCAGTCCATCCATGAGTCAAGATGTCACCCATCATGTCATTGGTCCTCTTCAAAAACAAAGAGAGATACGAATATACAGATAGTTGGTTGGTTATGGGCTGTCATCCTTCATTCTCTAAGAAGACCAAAAATGGCATCATTATGTAAGAGTCAAGTTATAGTATGCCCAATTATAGCTGATCAGACCAACAGGAGCTTGGAATGTCTACAGGCACAAATAATCCCTGTTAATATTTGGGGTGGAATCTCTAATTGTGTACTAATTGGATAGATAGATAGATAAATGGATGGATGGATGGATAGATGGATGGATGGATGGATGGATGGATGGATGGATGGATGGATGGATGGATGGATGGATGGATGAGTGGGTGGGTGGATGGATGGATGGATGGATGGATGGATGATCAATAGATTAAATAGTAGATATAGATACATAGATAATTTTTTAAAGTAGAGAAGAGGAACTAAGATTCTTGGAAGACCTTGAGAGACATCTACGCTATAATGCTGATAGGAGACAAAAAAAAACCTAACCAACAAACAAAGAAACCTGGAGGCATAGGTTAGCAGTAAATAACTCTATCCACTTCAATAAGCTACCCTAGGTAATGTGATCTAGCACACTGGTGAGGAGCCAGGAAGACTGGAAAGAGATCAGCCTAGAACCTCTAGAGAGACTTAGGTACAAAGGCTTTGACCAAGACATCACAAGCCTCAGTTGTTGTTGTTCATCTAATAACATCAGGAGTATGATGTCCAAGCTTGCAAATGAAATGAATTTAAGGGAGGCACCGTTGTGTAAAATCATTAGACTCATTCTCTCCTCCAGAGTCATCAGTCTGGTGGCAAGGAATCAGTCAAAACAACTAGCGATGGCCCTGATGCAATGGTAGACCTTGGCCTTTTAAAGCAAAGATCTGTCCCAAGTCAAAGTTTGTCTAAAGCAATACCCATTCAATAATAAAAGACTTGGTAAGATTTGAAGCAAAAGATGACCTAGACTGATTCCCAAAAGAATCAATATGGGTGGGGAAGACTAGAGTTTCTGGACAGAACAGAAATAGTTACCATTTATTTTTAAATAAACGAATAACTTTTAGGAATAACAATCAAGCAGTTGTATAGAAGATAAATAAACGTGGGAGATAAGAATTTCTGTACTCTCTCCGCTCTTATTAATAAACTCAAATTATTCATTAGAAAATCATATAGAGAGCTAATAAACAAGTTTCAAATCTTTATCACTTATTTTTACATAAAAATAACATTTCCATTAATAGGGTCCTATTGTTATATATGCTGGATTCCATAAACGATAAGTATTCCTTACATAGAGTCATTTCAATTGAAATTCTTGTTTTGAAAATGCACATTTGTAATAGCATGATTGATAACAAATTTCACAGTTTATTATGTGAAACTTTGTCCCTAGAAACAGAAAATAACACAACTTCACAATAACTCCCAAGTGGAAGCATCCTTTCCAAACCATTTCTTCAAGCAAACTCTGGGTCTTTTTTCAAGGTAAAGTGCCATATTTATCAGGCATCTTCCAGTGCCATAGGAACTTGAGCAGAGGAAGACTGGGATACATTCAAGAACTCCACCACCTCCTCCCATCTTCTGCCACATCCAAGGGTTACCATCATCTGTAACTTACTCTTCCATCAGAAACCAGGATGCTGACAAAGCAGCAGCCTGAGACTTTGGACTCCTCTACTATTTATTGTAGTATTTATTTATTTATTTATTAGCCATTTAACCTGTACAAAGCTATTTCAATGGAACATTCTGACATTTTCATTATGTTCTTGTCTTTTGTTTTTTGATGTGTCAGTGATCAAGTTTTTGAGTGTTGTGTTTCAGCTTCATTTCCTCTATAAGCTTAGTAGTTTTTTATTGCATTGCAAGGTAATTGTTAGAATTGATTTGTGTACTTTTCTAGTTATTTAACCCTTTTCTGAAGTTCCAAAGAAAAAAATACTCACAAACATTGACAATATAATTGGGTAGCATGTTGTGAAGATAAGTACCAGAACAGTTATAGAAATCATCCATGAGAACCAGGTCCTCTAGACCAGAGCAGTCACAAGAGCCTATCTTCTGGACTTTCTATTTGTAAGTTATTTCATTTTGTCATTCCACAAACATTTATTAAGTACCTTCCAAGAACTAAGCACTATATTAGTCACAAGTGATAAAGAGATAAATGAAACAGCTCCTGGCTTCAAGAAGCCAGGGAGGGAATGGGCAGATAAGTCAGTCTAAAATCTATAAAAAGCAAATGCATATCAGTCATCAAAACTGTCTGGCTAAGAAATAGAGTGATGGACCAGTGAAATAGATTAGGTGCAATAGCAGGAAATGATTATAGTAATCTGTTGTTAGATAAACCCAAAGAGTCCAGCTTTTGGGATACAAACTCTCTCTTCGATAAAAACTGTTGGGAAAATTGGAAGTTAGTATGGCAGAAACTTGGATTAGACCAACACTTCACATGCTACACCAAGATAAGATCAAAATGGGTACAGGCTTTAGACATTAAAAACAATATTATAAGAAAACTAGGAGATCAAGGAATACTTTACCTGTCAGATCTATGGAATGGGAAGCAGTTTATGACCAAGGAAGTGATAGAGAACATCATTAGAAACAAACTAGATAATTTTGATTACATTAAATTAAAAGGGTTATGCACAGACAAAACTACTATAACCAATATCAAAAGAAATGTAGTAAATTAGAAAACAATTTTTACAACTAGTATTTCTGACAAAGGACTCATTTATAAAATATACAGAGAACTGAGTCAAGTTTTTTTTAAAACAGCCATTCCCCAATTGACAAATTGTCAAAGGATATGCAAAGGAAATTTACAGATGAGATCAAAGTGATCCATAGTCATATGAAAAATTGGTCTAATTGCTCTATTAGAGAAATGCGAATTAAAGCATCTCTGAGGTACCACTTCACACATCTCATACTGGCCAATATGACCAGAAAGGACAATGTTCAATACTGGAAGGGATATGGGAAATCTGGGACACTAATACATTTTGGTGGAGCTGTGAACTCATCCAACCTTTCTGGAGAGCAAAGGGCAACAAAAATGAACATACCCTTTGATCCAGCAATACCACTGCTGGGTCTATACCCTGAAGAGATCATGCAAAAGGGTAAAAACATCACTTGTACAAAAATATTCACAGCAGCCCTGCTTGTGGTGGCAAAGAATTGGAAATTGGGTGAATGTCTATCATTTGGGGAATAGCTGAACAAATTGTGGTATATGTACATTATAGAACACTATTGTTCTATTAGAAACCAGGAGGTATGGAAATTTAGGGAAGCCTAGAAAGATTTGCATGAACTGATGCTGAGTGAGATGAGCAGAACCAGAAGAACACTGTATACCCTAACAGCAATAAGGGGGTGATGCTCCTTAATGGACTTTTTCATTCCATCAGTGCAACAATCAGGTACAATTGGGGGTATCTGTGATAGAGAATACATCTGTAGCCAGAGAAAGAATTATGGAGTTTGAACAAAGACCAAAGACTATTACATTTAATTTTTTTAAAATGTTATATCTCATTATGAAATTTGCTAATTCTTATACTTTAATTTTCCCTTAAGGACATGATTCTCTCATCACATTCAACTTAGATCAATGTGTACCATAGAAACAATGGAAAGACTAACAGACTGCCTTCTGTGGGGGGTGGGGGGAATGAAGTGAGATTAGGAGGGAAATTGTAAAATTCAAAATAAATAAATAAATTTATTTAAAATAAAGCTTTTTGCATGAAGAAAAATATATAAATAAAATATTATTTTTTAAAAAATAAAAAAGCAAATACATAAACATTTACTAAAAAGGAGACACTAGTGACCAAAATGATTAGAAAAGACCTTTTATAAGAGTTAGTATTGAAGTAAAACTTGAAGGGAGCTGCAAAGCAAAAGGAAAGAGAACTGGGAGATGGAATCTTTGAATGGAAAGCAACAAGTGGACCAGTTGAGTTGAAATGAAGAATGCCTAAAAAAGAGTCATATGTAATGTGTCTGGAAAATTAGTCTAGAATCAGATGGTGTGGACCTTTAAAATGAGACAAAAGGGAGCTTTCTTAACTGGGAAGTGGCATGGTCAGAACAGTGATTTAGTAAAATCAATCTGGGAGCTTCATTTAAGCCTCAGTGAAATAATCTATAAAATGGGAATAACAATATCCATAGTACATACCCCAGAGGGTTATCTAAAAAGCCAAAGGTGAATATAAATGTGTAATCTTTAATAAACACATGTTGATTTGACTTCACAACAGTTTGAGTTGATTTGACTTCCTTTGTAAAACGCAAAAGCAGTCTATGGAAGCTAATGTTTTGTAATGGCACAGGATAATAATTGATGCTCACATTGATGACTCTGAGTCATCAAGCAAAAGAGTCATCAATAAAACATCAATTATATTTTAATATTCACATTACTTAAAAAAAGAAAACAGCCTTTAGTTATTTCTTGAGGACAAAATGGCAGTAATGATTTTGTGTCAGTTGTCCAAGGAAGTCTTACTAAGATTGGAGAAATTGATCATCAAATTAGCCCCAGGATGATTAATTTTGTGATCATAGTAACTCTTGAAGGCCATCTACCAATACAAAGCAAGGTTCCAATTTATGTTAGTAAAGAGCATGGCCTCAGTGATAGTTACAGATCTTTGAAATATTAAAGTGAAATCAGAATCATTGTAGACACAAAGTGTGTCTGAGAGACTTACAGGGGTTTTAAGTACCTTTAAACAGAGCAGAATTTTACCAGGGATGACTTGCAAATAGTAAATTGGGATGTTGCAAGCAAGTGGTATAAGTCATCTTCAAGAACATATGTGATAAGAAAATGGTCATACAATGACCATGGACTCTCCTCTTCAATGGCAAGATAGATTTTTGGTCAGTCAGAACTCCAGAGGAAACATTTTGCATCTCCAATATACTTTTCTTAAGGGCATTCAGATAAAAGACATGTTTTATATAATTAAGAGTTTACTGAAGTGGCTTTCATCTAATATGGCTATCTAGGAGAATAGGGTTTCATGTCCCTGTACAATGTAATTTAAATTTATGACATTTATACTGATTATAATATGATATCCTCCATATCTGTTTCATTTCTTATAATAGAGGCAGAATGACTCATATTGTCATGATTCACATTATCAAAATTGGATTTACTAATCTATAAAACAGTGATAGAATATTTGATCCCTGTAAAGAATCCTCTTTAGTTCGGGCCTGGTAGTATAGATATGGTACATTATTTAACAGATTATCTGTGGAGAAAATAAAACATACCTTATGCAAAAAAAAAAAATCACCCACAGAGCTTGTAAAGGAATGGACTATCTAATGAGAACTCTCAGTTAATAGTTCCACCTAGAGGCTCCAAGGAAGAAAGAAAGCTAGCTGTCAGGTCACTGCTTTTGAAGGTCCATTGAGTCATCCGCTCTTCCAATTCAGTGGCCAAAAAGGAGATTATTTTATCATCTCAAAAACTGAGTTCTTCATTGCTGAGTCACACTGTCCCTAGAGTCCTCAAAAAGTTTCTGGGTGTATTTGGTGCACGCTACTTGAAATGTTCCCACACATATTTCATGGGGTAACACAAATCTCCCTGCATTTCTCCAAGTTTCTCAAATTCATCAATTCTTAGAATACATTATATTCATGATATAATTTTTTATCTCTTTGGAAAAACAGATAAACACTGGAAAACAGATTTAGAAGAGATAATGTTTCTTTTTTACTTTATTTATTTATTTTTCCAACTACATGTAAAAATAGTTTTCAACAATCATTTCTGCAAGGCTTTGAGTTTCACATTTTTCTCCTCCTTTCCTCCCCTCCCAACAGAGAGCAATCTAATATAGCAAACTAACATATATAACTATGTTAAAACATAGTTTTATGAAACAAGCTATGAAAGAAGAATCAGAACAAAAAGAAGAGGAAAAAACATGTTGGGATTTTTAAAAAATATTTTTCAATTAATGAACACTTTTTCCCCAGTTCTTAGTCACTGTGAAGAATACAGCTATAAAGTGTTTGGTATATTTCTTTCTGCATTTTACCTCCTTGGGTTATAAGTCTAGTAGTAGAATGTCTTGGTCAAGGGGTATGGACATTTTAATCATCCTTTTGTGCATAATTCCACATTGTTTTCAGAATGATTGCTCAAGTTCAATGATCTACCTTTCCATCCTCCCTCAACTAGTGCTTACTTTTGTCTTTGGTCATTTTTAACAATGTATCATTTTGATTTGTTTTAATTTTTGTTCAATTAAATTAATTTTTTTCCATTTGGGTTTGATTCTTCTTTTACAAGACGATTAATATGGATCTATGTTTAGCAGGGTTATATATTTATACAGGTATAGCTTAGGTTGCTTTCTATCATGGGGAGGGAAGGAGGGAGAAAAAGTGTAAAACTAAAAACTTTGCAAAAAAAAATGTTAATATACCATTGCATGTTGTTGGGAAAATACATGAATAAAATATTCAATTTAAAAAATAAATCAACTAATATCTCACATATGGCTAATAATTTGCAATTCTTTTCAGATGTTTGTACCTGTTCTTTTTTCATTTATCTATTGGAGAGGTTGACTTATATATTTACTATTTTCTCATATCCCTTTTTTTATTGCTTTAGTATTTTTATTCATAGAATTCACAATCTTCAAAGGGCACACATGTTTCACATTGTTGTCAGAAAAAAATTCCAAGTACATCTTCAAATACATTTGAAACACCTCACTCTATATACATTTTTTAGGTTTTTTTTGTTTTTATTTTTTTATTCTCATTTTATACAAATTTTTTTTACATTAATAAAATATTCTTGTTTAAGAGTAAATGAGGGACGGCTAGGTGGCATAGTGGATAAAGCACCGGCCTTGGAGTCGGGAGTACCTGGGTTCAAATCCGGTCTAGACACTTAATAATTACCTAGCTGTGTGGCCTTGGGCAAGCCACTTAACCCCATTTGCCTTGCAAAAAATCTAAAAAAAAAAAAAAGAGTAAACAAAATACCCCCTCCCCCCATAAATATAGACTTGCTTGAGTGATAAAGTAAAGGGGAGAGAAAAAATTAAAATTAAAAAAAAAATAACAGTAATCATTGTAGGTATGGCCAGGTGGCGAAATGGACGGAGCTCGAGCCCTGGAGCCACTAGCACCCTAGCCCACATCCAGCCCCATACACCCAACAATCACCCAACCGTGTGACATGCAAGCCACCCGATCCCCACTGCCCTGCAAAAACCAAAAAGAAGAAAAAAAAAAAGACCCAAAATAAAATAAAATAGTAATAATAGTAGGGGTGGCTGGGGGGCGAACAGAGCATTGGCCCTTGAGCCAGGAGCACCCAGGTCCAAATCCAGCCTCAGACAAACAACGATCACCCTGCTGTGCGGCTCCAAGCAGGCCACCCAGCCCCATTTGCCCTGTACCCTCCCCCAAATAATAATAATAAAAAATGTGTTTCAGTCTTTGTTCTAACACCAACAACTCTGTCGCAGGTGGATCACATTCTTTATGATAAGTCCAACACAAAAGTTACTTCCATATTTTTCTAACGTTGTCATTGCTGATCGCAACCCCCTCCTTTCTTATTTCTCCACTACCATGTACTATATTTTCTCTCTCCTTTCACTCTGACTCTGCTGTAGGGTAGCTGAGTGGCACAGCAGACAGATCCCTGGTCCTGGGGCCAAGAGGCCCTGAGCCCCCATACCACCCCTTAGGCCTAGCCTCCACCTGGCCCTATGGTCCTGGACAGGCCATCCAATCCCAGCCCCTTGCAAGAAGTAAAAAAGAAAATGTGTTATATCTGACCACTCTCCCCCCATGGTCCATCCTCTCCTCCTTTATTCACATCCCACCCCATCCCCCTGTCCCCCCCCTTCTTATTCCAGATGCCTATACCCCATTGAGTATATGTGCTGTTTCCTCTCCTAGCCACCTCTGATGAGAACAAAGGTTCCCTCATTCCCCCTTGCCTCCCCCCTTCCATATAATTGCAATAGCTCATTGAAATAAAGAAAAATCTTATTATATGAAATATCTTGGCCTATTCCCCCTCTCCTTTTTCTTTCTCCCATTACATTTCCCTTTTTTTCTATTGACTCCATTTTTACACCATATTTTATCTTCGAATTCAGCTTTCTCCTGTGCTTCACCTATAAAAGCTCCTTCTACCTGCTCTATTAACTGAGAAGGCTCATATGAGTATTATCAGTGTCATTATTCTATGCAGGAATACATGCAGTTCATCATCATTAAGTCCCTCATATTTTCCCTTTCTCCTCCACTCTCTATACTTCACCTGAGTCCTGTATCTGAAGATCAAACCTTCTGTTCAGCTCTGGCCATTCCAACAGGAACCTTTGAAATTCCCCTGGTTCATTGAAAGTCCATCTTTTTCCCCTGGAAGAGGACATTCAGCCTTGCTGGGTAGTTCATTCTTGGTTGCATTCTAAGCTCTTTTGCCTTCCAGTATATTGTATTCCAAGCCCTACGAGCTTCCAATGTAGTTGCTGCTAAGTCCTGTGTGATCCTGACTGCAGCTCCACGATATTTGAACTGTGTCCTTCTGGCTGCTTGCAATATTTTCTCTTTGACGTGGGAGCTCTGGAACTTGGCTATTATATTCCTAGGGGTTGGTTTTTTGGGATCTCTTTTGGGGTGAGGATCGGTGGATTCTCTCCATTTCTATTTTGCCCTCTGCTTCTAGAATATCAGGGCAATTTTCCTGTAGTAATTCTTTGAAAATGATGTCAAGGCTCTTTTCCTGATCATGACTTTCAGGTATTCCAATAATTTTTAAATTATCTTTCCTAAGTCTGTTTTCCATATCAGTTGTTTTTTCAATGAGATATTTCACATTTTCTTCTAATTTTTCATTATTTTGGTTTTGAAGTATTGATTACTGATTTCTGGTAAATTCATCAATCTCCCTGAATTCTATTCTTTGTCTGAAGGATTTGTTCTCCTCAGAGAGTTTTCTTATCTCTTTTTCCATCTGGCCAATTTTGCTTTTTAAAGCATTCTTCTCCTCCATAACTTTTTGAACTGTTTTATCCATTTGACCTAAGCTGGTTTTTAGCATGCTATTTTCTTCAGCATTTTTTTGGATTTCCTTGACCATAAGCTGCTGACTTCATTTTCATGTTTTTCCTGCATCTCTCTCCTTTATTTTCCCAGTTTTTCTTCTAACTCCCTCATTTGATTTTCAAAGTCTTTTTTGAGCTCTGTCATAGCCTGAGCCCAATTTCTGTTTTTCTTAGAGTCTTCAGATGCTGGAGCTTGTGCTTCCTCATCTTCAGACTGAGTATTTTGATCCTTCTTGGGCTCATTTGCAAAATATTTCTCAATGGTGTTCCTCTTATTTCTCTGCTTGCTCATTTTTCCCAGTGTGGGCCTGGTTTTGGGGTGCTTCCTGAGCTTTTGGGACACTCCCACAAGGGTCTCAGTGTGTGAGGCTCTGTTCTCCCTCCTGGTCTGTGAATGACCATATGCAACCCCCCTTGCCATGGGGCTGAGGTGGAGGGGGGGGGCCCCTGCTGTTCTATGGGGGGGGCCTAGACTGCAATCAGGGTTCTGAATGTCTTCAGAGCCCCAGAGTCCTGTACCAGGGGCAGAGGACAGAGTTCTGCAGTCTCTCTCTCTTCACTCCCCTCCCTCAGCTCAATAGGCTCATGCCCTGGGGGCTCCTGCTTACCAGCTCTGCCTGCTTCTGTTCCTGGATATGGGCTGTGGTGGCCACACTGCTCTCTGTGTGCCCTGAGGGTTGGGTTCCATGTGCTTGCTCTGGCAGAGGGTCCTCCGCTGTTCCCCCACTTTGTGCCCGGTGCTCCCCCTAGGTGTAGCTCAGGAGACTCCCCCACTGCTGTGAGCCCGCGGCTCCCAGTGCCCTGGGGCTGCCTCCGGGAGGCTGAAGTTCTCTGGCTCTGGCGGGCCACCCCTCTGGCAGGCCGCCCCCTCCAGGCTCGGGGAGCAGAGCTTTTCTGCTCTTTTTCCAGGTTACCTTGAGTAGGAGAACGGCCTCACTGGGTCCCTTTGTGGGTTCTGTCTCTCGAAAGTTTAGTTAGAGTCCTTAGTTTAGAAGTTTTATCAGAGAGCACCTAAGACTGGATCCTTTCTTGTCGCCATCTTGGCTCCGCCCCTCATATAGCTTTAATAGCAATCCTTTACCAAAGTTGATGCATAGTTTGATGTATAATCAATAATTTAGGTTCCAATTCTAATCATGTTGTTTTCGATTGTGCAAATATTTTACTTCTGTTTAATCAAAATTGGTCTGTTTCTTCTTTTGTGATACCTTGTTTAACTAAGAATCCCTCCCCTAGTTATAATTGCAAAAATTATCTACATTTACATTATACCATCATAAAAATAATATATATTGTTTATCAATTAATTATAGTAGTGGGGCGGCTAGGTGGCGCAGTGGATAAAAGCACCAGCCCTGGAGTCAGGAGTACCTGGGTTCAAATCTGGTCTCAGACACTTAATAATTACCTAGCTGTGTGGCCTTGGGCAAGCCACTTAACCCCATTTGCCTAGTAAAAAAAATTAATTATAGTAGTGTATGGTGTGAAATGCTAGTCTAAATCCATCTTTATGCCAAGCCGCTTTCTGGTTGCTCAGAAATTTTTCTTGAATATGCCCAACATAAAAAAGGTACACTACCCTCCCCAAGGAGCAGGAGACTTTAGCCCTTGATAAACACAAAGAAGCCTTGGATTGTTCCCAGGATACAGTTCCCTAAAGAGACAATGTGGTCAAGTGAAAAGTAGAGCCAGCCTCCCCAACTAGACACCTGAAGAAAGATGACCAGGTGCATATTCCAATTCATAGACTTATATTGAATGAACATATAGAGAATAAATATATCCATTGAAATTATTTTACCCTTTCATAGCCTTGCTTTCCCTAACTGTAAAATCAGAGCAATATTACTATCCTACCTATTTCACAGAGTTATTTGGAAGAGAGTGTTTGCAAATGTGTTTGCCCAGGGTCCTTTCTCAATATAGCCTCTTCAGGTCCTGGGACTTTTGGAGCAGTATTTTATTTCAGTCCACTGCTCACAAACCCTACCATTGTATCATCTACTAAATCAAAAGAGATGACTCCAAAATCAAAGTAATTGCATTTAAGGCAACAGAATAAGAGGCAATACCATGAAATTCAATCAACTGTTGAACTCTCCCAGCATTTTTTCCTCAAATATATGCTGACATGTCTCCACAGATGTCTCTGGAGGAAGCACCAGGCTCACTTTCAATTAACTCCTTATTCTCCCAAAAGGAGTGTGAAAAGTCAGACACAAAAGAGGTTCTTCATAACTCTCAATCTCTCTTCTTCACTTGCCTGCTCCTTTTTCCAGAGTGTTTCTGTTTCTATTTCTCTGTCTCTGTCTCTCTCGCTCTCTCTCTCTCTGTGTCTCTCTCTCTCTGTCCCTTTTTGTCTCTGCCTCTGTCTCTCTGTTTCTGTTTCTCTCTCTCTCTTTCTCTCTCTCTCTCTCTCTCTCTCCCTCTCTCTCTCTCTCTCTCTGTCTCTCTGTTTCCTGTCTCTGTCTCTGTCTCTGTCTTTGTCTCTGTGTGTCTCTGTCTCTCTGTCTCTCTCTCTCTGTCTCTCTGTCTGTCTCTGTCTCTCTGTCTCTCTCTCTTTTTCTCTGAGGTAGCAATGTTTTTGGCTCTTGTTTCAAGTTTCAAATGACTCCTCAACTGGTCCCTAATGACCAACTTCTCATCTGGTCTCTGGTCACTCCATTCTTTGATTGCTTCTCCCGTAGTCAGCATCTCCTGACCCTCCTCCCAGCACCAAGAGATTTTTTTTTTACCAAGAGATTTTTAATCATTCTTTCTAAACTGCCATTTAGAGAACTGCTAACTCACACTACATTTAAAGCTAATATAGTTCCCCCAAAAATAATACTGAACCCACTTCCTAATAAAATCTCCAATGCTATGTAGATGTCAATTGGTGTTGGTGATATTTTAAAAAAAGGTCTTGTCAATGCTTTCTAAGTATTCTAATATGCCACTTACATTAGAAATTTTATTTCTTCATTGTACACCATAACAGCAACATGGGGGTGATGATCAACCTTAATGGACTCGCTCATTCCATCAGTACAAACAATCAGGCACAATCTGTGATGAAGAATACCATCTGTATCCCGAGAAAGAATTGTGGAATTTTAACAAAGACCAAAGACTATTACCTTTAATTTTAAAAAAATCATTATCTTATTATGTAATTTTGCTATCTGTTATACTTTATTTTTCTTCCTTAAGGATATGATTTCTCTCTCATCATATTCAATTTAGATCAATGTATAACATGGAACCAATGTAAACACTAACAGACTGACTTCTGTGGGGGGTGGGGGGAGGGAGCAAGAATGGGGGAAAATTGTAAAATTTAAAGTAAATAAAATCTCTCTAGAACCTTTATTTCCTCTTTGTCATCAGAACCAAAGTTAGATGTCTGAAGTGAGCCAAGATATTCAGCTATCATCCACCCTCCTCACCTCCTTCCCTCTGGCATTCAGACAACTGTGAGCTTTGTTTCTGACTGACCCCTGGCAAAACATACCCTTCCTCTTAGTCTTCCTTTTTTTTCCTTTTCCTTATCCCCTCCTGTTTCTTACTGAGTTGTACAAATTCCATTTATATCTTTATTTGGGTTCTACATTTTCACATATTCTCTCTCCTGTTATCATTGTTAAATCAGATCAAGTCAGCCTGCATTTGCTAAGTTCTTACTATGTTTCAGGCAATATCCTAATTTCAGGGAACACAACCACAAGCAAAGGAAAAATGAGTCTTCTTTTTCTTTTTCCCCTCAATGCAGTGGTGGAAAAGAAATAAAATAAATGCTTCTTAATTAAAAAAATAAATTTGTAAATGTATGTAAGCAAGAAAGTTAAAATAAAGAGATAAATTAGAAGATAAAGTCTAAAGAACAAATAAAAATTAAGGTGTCTTTGAAAAGATTAGCCAAAATTATAAACTAAGTAACTTAGAATAATTGAACAATAAAATTAAAGATGAACAGTGAAAAACAGAATTTCTTTAAACTGATCAGAACCTACTTGACATAGTTATGAAGGATAATTAACAATTTGAAAGATGATAGACGATTAACTACAAATATAAAAAAATTAATAGAACACCACATGGAGAGTTTGAACAACCCAATTTCCAAAGAAAGGAAACTGAACTAAACTATAAATGAACCTACCATGGGGAGGAAGAAAAAATTAGTCTAGAAGAATTTACATTATTATATTTAAAATTTAAAGAATACTAAATCTGTAAGTTAGTCTGAAAAACTTGAAAGAGAAAACATTCTATGAAACTCCTTTTAGGGGGAAAAATAAAGTCCCAATACCTAAGGCAGGGAAAAATAAAGCTTATCATGGAAACTATAGATCAATATCATTAATAATAAATTCAAAGAATAAATAATAAATTCAAAGATTTAAAAAAATCCAGGAAAGAACTGCAGCAATATATTCAAGTTGGATTCATATCAGGAAGAGAAAGATGATTGAACATTAGAAAAATAATGGGGGGGGGGTGGCTAGGTGGTGCAGTGGATAGAGCACCGGCCCTGGAATCAGGAGTACTTGAGTTCAAGTCCGACCTCAGACACTTAATAATTACCTAGCTGTGTGGCCTTGGGCAAGCCACTTAACCCCATTGTCTTGCAAAAAATAACAGAAAATAAAATAAAGAACATTATTGTGACATTAAAAATACTCTAAACTACATTATTATATCAATAGATGCAAAAAAGACCTTTGACAAAGTATAGTCCTGCTTTTAAAAAAAAACTATTAAGAAGAAAGGGGGGGCAGCTAGGTGGCCCAGTGGATAAAGTATCAGCCCTGGAGTCAGGAGTACCTGGGTTCAAATTTGGTCTCAGACACTTAATAATTACCTAGCTGTGTGGCCTTGGGCAAGCCACTTAACCCCATTTGCCTTGCCCAAAACCTAAAAAAAAAAAAAAAAAACATGGAGGGAACATTTTTAAGAACAAAGAGCTTCAATGTTTATGTTATATTATTTGTTGAAATTGGGAAAGTCTAGAATCTTTCCCAATAAATATAATAGATAAAGCAAATTAGTTCTTTTTTTCCTCCTGTTATTTAACTTGGTTCTAGAAGTCCCAACAATTATTTTTGCTTAGGCTAATTGAAAGTATAAACAGAGGTAAGAAAAAAAACTCTTGATTTTTGGTGTTATAATACAAACATATAATGTGAAGTTTTGTCTCATTTCTTCTGTTCATACTTAATGATTCTATGGGTTAGATCCCTAAAGAGCAGCTGCTCCCTTTGATTCTGGGGGTAAACTTGTAGATCTGCATTCCTAACACTATAGATCACAAACTCAGATCAGTATGCTTGCTATTATCAATCAGCCATTAAACTCAATTTACTGCTGTTCTATTGTTTCAGTCATGTCTGAGTTTTTGTGACCTCATTTGGCATTTTCTTGGCAAAGAAACCAGAGTGTTTTGTAACTCCCTTCTCCAGATTATTTTACAGATGAGAAACTAAGGCAAATAAAGCTAGCTGACTTGTCCAGGGTCACATAGCTAGTGTCTGAGGCTAGATTTAAACTCTGAGAAGTCTTCTTGGTACCAAACCCTATCCATTCTATCCACTGGACCACCTAGTTGGTTGCCCTTAGTCTCATTTAGCTCCTATCAAATCCCTTTAGTCAAACACATGGCAAGAAAACATTCTATAAAACATACCCTCCTAAAAATAGGGATACACTTACCCACAAATACACAGAACATCCACAGGAAGAGTAGTCTCAAAATTAAAGTACAATGATTAAAAAAGTACATGTGTAGAATAAACGGGTTACAGAGGCATGGTCTTGATTGTCTTTCTCTTATTTGAGATTCCTTACCTTACATTTCCAGGAACAACTCCTCTCCATAGCCCAATTCTCAGTTTTCAGAGGGCATACTCCTTGAAACTTCTTCCTCCTTTCAGATGACTGACTCTAGAGAATTACTTCTAAAATGTGTGTCTATGCTTCCTGGTAGAAGACATATCTTCTGATGATCTAGCAGCTCCCCTGCAAAGTTAGACTACCAATGGGTGTAGGAAGAGAAGGAGGTGAGAGAGAAATTCCTTCCGCCTCATCTCTGGATGGCTCTCCTCCATTGGCAACTATAGGTTTGCGATCTCTCCTCCTAGAATGTGACATCTGCTAGAAGGCCTAGCTTTTGATCCACAACTACAGACCATGATGAATGAGAGGAAAGAGAACAGAGAAATTCCCTCCTCCCCACTTCATGTATCCATTCCACCATTGGTCTGAGTACTTTCTCCAATTCCCCAAGTCCTAAGAAGTTTAGGCAGACTGCTTCATTATCCAATTAAGTGGTCCCTTCTCAACTTAATTGTAGAGGTATTCACATCTGAAAAAGAGATAAGGACATAGATACATCTCTACAATCAGCTTAACTTATTAACTATTATACATTAATAATAATGATTGTAGAACCAGAAGAACATTGTACACCCTAACAGCAACATGGAGGTGATGATCAACCTTAATGGACTTGCTCATACTATAAGTGCAACAATCAGCCACAATTTGGGGGTATCTAATAGTGGAGTTTGAACAAAGACCAGAGACTATTACCTTTAATCTAAAAAAAATTATCTTATTATGTGATTTTGCTATCCCTTATATTTTTTTTCCTTGAGTATATTCACTCTCAAGACATTCAGCTTAGATCAATGTATACCACGGAAACAATGTTTCTGTGGGGGGGGGGGAAGAAAGATTGGGGGGAAATTGTAAAATTCAAAATTAAATAAATAATTTTTAAAAGAAAAGGACAAGGGGGGGAGAGAAACAGAGGGCCTCCAAGCATTCCTGATGAAAAGAACAGAACCATGTAAAAAATTTAAAGTTCAACCACATAAATTAAAAGGTAAACATGAGTGACCAATAGAGTTCATTGTGAACAACAACAAAAATAATAATGATTATATCTCAGACCTTCTATGGCAGCATCAACTAAGATGAAGAGGGGAAGCCCTTCCTTATGACTTACATACTGGTTAGTTTTGCTAAACTTTTTTCCATTTAATACTGTTTTGGAGAGGAAATTCCTTTTTCCAAGAGTATATTGTTCCCTATAGCAATGAAATCATTGATCCAAGTTTTATCTCTAATCTGTTTCATTTTTTAATTGTAGGGCATAAATTATATGTATCTACATGGATCCATCTAAATGTGACTCAAAGGGAAGAATAAAGAGACACATCCCTAGTGACTCCTCCAACTACCTTCTCCTAGGGAGACTTATTCCTGTGAGTAAGGGTGCAGAAAACTGGGGCAACAAGTTCTCAAAGATAGAGTTTTGATTGGTCTGGAATTTTTATCATTCCACATCACCCCTAAATACCATTAATTTAAGGGCAATCTTTTGTTTAGCTTCAAGCTACTCTCCTTGCAATTCCTAAATGCAGTAGGGGAATTCCAAGCTTTATATCCAAAGGATTGGTTCCCTTTTTATCAAATGCCAGTTCCACAAAGACCATCACATATGGCAGATAGCAAATAATTCCATTTACCCAAGCTGAGAGCAAATAGAGCATCAGAAATGTCATACAGATGAGAGTATACCAGACAACACACAGAGGATGATTTTTTTTCCCCTCTGGGAAAGAAATATTTTCACCCCACCCATAAGAAAAAAAGAGTTCTAGATCTCACCCCCACAGGAAATTTCTTCAAAGATTGTCTTTATTAAGCTGGGGAGAAGAATATAAACGGTGTGCTGGCTCCTCTAAATAGCAGCTTTTTCCAAAACTCTTTCTCAACCTTCAGAAATCTCTCCCTGAAGAATATCTGGAACCTCTTTCAAAACTTGAAAGCCATAAGATCAAAGATTTCTCCTCTTCCTGACTCTACCTCATTACCTAGGCTTGGAACATGGAAGTACAGTTATTCTTTCCACATTGGAACTTTTCCCATTGCAATTTCATTATATCACAAATTGATATATGAAATTAAATGGGAACTTGGGGAGACTTTTGTGGAACCCCAGACATCACACAAAGACTAGTAGAAAGCGTAGAAAATGTTCTTTGGCTTAGAGTATTTTTACTTAACAATGACCAACATAAAGCCTATGACCAGATACTTAACACAAAGTTTACAAGATAATCTAAACTCCCTATTTAAAAAAAGAAAAAGAATCAGATTTCTTCTCAGGTATGAAGGAAGGACCAAAAAGAAATTACACAAATTTTATAGATCACAAGGGTACTGTACTACTAATCCCTCAATGCAGAAGGGGTTACTACATTGGAAATGGACTTTGGTCCTGATTGTCAGAAGATGCCTCTCTGAAGGGTGAAGGGAAGAATAATTTGGGTAATATGAAAACAAAAGATAAAAATAAGATAATAAAGACAATGACACAAAATCTTTTCATCTTCTCTAATTGAGCTCCTCAATATTCTGGAGATGGAAACATTGATAAGCAAGGGACTTTTTTTGGTTTTTGCAAGGCAATGGGGTTAAGTAATTTGCCCAAGATCACACAGTTAGTAATTATTAAGTGTCTGAGGCAGGATTTGAACTCAGGTCCTCCTGATTCCAGGGTTGGCGCTCTATCCACTGTGCCACCTAGCTGCCGCACAAGAGACTTTCAAGCTCAACTTAGTACAAAAGCCTGGACAAGCAAAAACTAGCTCTAGCTGTGCACTTGGGCCCAGGGCAGCTAGATGGTACAATGGACAGAATGCTAGATCTGGACTCAGTAAGATTTCCTCCTCTGTAAAATGAGATGGAGAAGAAAATGGCAAACCACTCCAGTGTCTTTGCCAAGCAAACCTCAAGTGAGGTCACAAAGAATCAGATATGACTGAAAACACTTCAGTAACTACATCTGGACACAAACTCCTACTCTTTATCATAAGAATTTCTCCCATCTTACTTCTCTATTCTTATTCGTGCCTTTATGATAGCATATGTATGTGCATATATAAATGTATGTATGTATGTATGTATATACCATATAGATAGATATCCTCTTTAAGAAGAAAAATGAAATGAATTAATCCAACCATTCTGGAGAGCAATATGGAACTATGCCCAAAGAGCAATAAAATTGATCCTACCCTGTGACCCAGTAATACCATTACTAGGCCTATATTCAAGAGAAATTTTTGAAAATCGGAAAAGTGTCACAAGCTCAGATAGATAGATAGATAGATAGATAGATAGATAGATAGATAGATAGATAGATAGATAGACAGACAGACAGGCAGACAGATAGATATAGATAGATATATAGATTTTTGTTTGCAAAGAGTTGGAAATTGGGAGGATGCCCATCGATTGAACAAGTTGTGGTATATGAATGCTATGGAGCACTATTGTTCTATAAGAAATCATAAATGGTAAGACTTTAGAGAAGCATGAAATAAACAAAGGGAGCAGAACTAAGAAAACAGTGTACACATTAACAACACCTTTGTAAGTTGACCAACACTGATGGATGTAGCTCCTCTCAACAGGTCAAAGATCTAGGACAACCCTGGAAGACCTGTTATGGACAATGCCATCTAACAAACAAAAAAAAAACAGAATCTGAATGGATACTATGTTCATTAAAAAAAAAACTTGTCTCATGTTTTTCTTTCTTTTTCCCTTAGTCCTAATTCTTCTTACACAAAACAACTGATATGTCAACATGTTAAACACAAATGTATATGTACAACTTTTACTGGACTGCTCCCCCACTGAGGGAAGGGGAATGGGAAGGGAGAGTGATAGAAAAATGTACACATTTTTATAAGTTCATAAGTTACAACTTATAAATATGTAAGTGGATGAATGTTGAAAAACTTTCATAATATGTAATTGGAAAATAAAATTAAAAAAAGAAAATCTGAGCTCTCTGAGAAATAATGACAGCTGATATATATATATATACATATATATAAATATATGTATATATATATATATATATATATATATATATATATATATATATATACAGGATATATGGTTTAAGGGTAGCTAGGTGGCACAGTGAATAGAACACTGGCCTTGAAGTCAGAATGATGGTGTTTGAATCCAGCCTCAGACACTTCCTAGCTATGTGACCTTGGGCAAGTCACTTAACCCCAATTGCCTCACATCCAAGTCTATCTCCAGTTATCCTAATTTATATCTGGCCACTGAGTCCAGATGGCTCTGAGGGAGAAAGTGAGCCTGGAGACTTAACATGGTACCCCCTTCACTCAAATCCAATTAATGTGCTTGTCATGGCAACACTTCCCTGATATCATGATCTTAAAAACATCATCATCATCATCATCATTTGGTTTAAATGTTTGTAATTATCTTATTCGATCCTCACTGTTGTCCTATGATCTAAGTCTTGTTTAAATTGGACTTCAAATAAGTTTGAAGTGATCTGTACAAGCTCACACATCTAAGAGGAGCCACACATGGGATTTGAACTCCAAACTTCTTCTGACTCCACTAAGCCCAGGACTCTCCAAAGAGGTGTGCCTCACTCCCTCAAAGACTCAAGGAATTCTAAGACTCATTGACTTACTAGTGTTAAATGAGTTGGTTGCCTTTGTATCTGAGAGAAGAGAGTAGACAGACTACTCTGAAGTTGGCCAGATACACTTCTCCACTTGGATGCTACATCCTGTTCCATTTGCTAATGACAAAGATTTGGGCTAGACTCTCTGCAAATAGAGGGAGCCTAACTCTCCAGGTCTCTGTGTAGGTGTGCTATTGGGAAGAAATTCTCTTTTCTGGTTGACATTACTTATTTTGGTCTTTAGGAAGAATGGGCATGTCTTCCAGTTATTTTATTACAGGTTGTCTTGCCTGACATGTTCTATCACAACACACACACACACTGGAACTCACTTTGACATCTTGGTACCTGTAAAGCCAACAGAAAAGACAGTCAAAAATAGCTAGCATTTTTATAGTTCTTTAAGGTTTGCAAAACATGTTGCACTGGTCCTCACAACAACCTAAGATAGTTCTCAAGGAGTTGGCACTGTTACTACCTTCATTTTTACAGATAAGGAAACTGAGGCAAGCAGAGGTTAAGTGACCTTTCTCAGGGTCAAACAACCAGGTCAGATTTGATCTTAGGTTTTCCTAAGTCCTCGAGCCACTGAACCACCTAGTTACCTCTAAGCAAATAGGTTTGATATGAGAGAAACTTATTAACATATTTAATGGGGGAGGGAGCCCTGGGAAAAATAGAAGAAACATTGACTTTACACAGACCCATTCACTAAGAGAATATGTGATGCAATCACTAGCCTCATGAAAACCCTCTTCACCCCATACCTAGACATTGCAATAGCCTACTAATTGATCTCCCTTCTTCAAATTTCTCCTGACTTGAGTCCATCCACCTCGACTGTCTTTCAATCAATTGGCCTTCCTTAAACCCAGCTCTGACTACAACACATTCCTATTCAATAAACTCCAATGGCCCCTTTCAATACACTTCCAGTGACTCCAGGATCAAAAAGAAATTCCTCTATCATTTAAATCCAATCATAACTTGATCCTGTCCTCTTTTTCCAGTCTTTTACTCTTTATTCACATCGCCAGTCTTCAATCCAATGATGCTAATCTCCTTGCCGATCCTCCAAGAAGAGACTCCACCTCCAAGTCTAAGCATTTTCATGGATTGTCCTTCATTCCTAGAATTTGCTCCCTCCTCATTTCTATTTCCTAGCTTTCTTTCAAATTCCTACTAAATTCTTTCAGATTCTAGCTAAAATTCTGTAACAAGAAGGGTTTACCAATCTTCCTAAATATTTTTCCTCTCTTTATACCTTTCTCTCTAAATCCCCTTCTCTCTTATTATCTCCAATTTATATTGCTGCACAGAGTTGTTGCATATTGTCATTCCCATTAGATTGTGAAGGTAGCTCTTTTACCTTTCTTTGCATCTTCAACATTTAGCACAGTAACTAGCTTGCAGTAGGTGTTTAATAAATGCTAATTGATTGACTGTTAAATGGCAGGTAGACTAGTTGAAATATTCAGAAGATTGGGTACCTCATATTCATGTGAAATTCAATCCAGTAAGTCATAAGCATCAGCTGTGTAGCACATCCCATGGCAAATGCTGGGACAAATATAAAAGAAGTCTAAAATAATCTAATCTAATAGCTTTTTATGGGATAAATTACCACTTGTTTTCCCTATACCTAAAAGAAATGCCAATGTCAAATTGAAATCACAACTATCTAAAGACTTAGGAAAGGAAGGAAGGATGGCCTGTGTTGTAGTGATCCTAACTTCTTCAAGGAAGCAAACTCATGAAAACACGAGGAAGGACTCAGAAAACCTGTGTTTAGGTCCTGATTTGACTTTTATTTAGATGTGTGATCTTGGAAAAGTCATGGTTCTTCTGCGTTTTGGCTTCAACTTTGAAAAATATTATTTGTGTCAGCATGGCATAATGGATTGTGTTAGGCTTCAGTCTAATGGTCCCAGCTTCAGATCTCAACTTGAACACTTAGCTGTATGTTTACACACATACAGGTAAACGTATACACACTCACCTTCTTAGAGCCTCGGGTAACAATCTAAGAACACAATTGGCAGTTTATGAGCTTTGTAAGTAAAAGAAGAGCTCACACTAAAAAATATAGATCCTTGATGTATCAATGAATTACTTATTTCTCCAGATTATTATGAGAATCAAACAATTTTAACTGACTGAACCCTTCATTTTTATTTTCCTGATCTCTTGATGCAATGGGGGCAGCTCAGATGAATCTTGATCTGTTCAAAGGCAATAAGACAATCAATTCAATAGGACAAGGACATTTGCCAGGAGGGACATCTCTCAAGGAAGCAGACAACCCCCTAGTACTGTGTTGAGAGAATAGTAGAAACTCCAGTGATTATTCCCCACTGAGTAGGACTATCTTCTAATGATGTGGGTTACCTGGAGCTTAAGAGGAAGGATACTATTACAGCATCAAACCTTTGTGATCTGTGAGAGTAAGTTGTGAAGTTGCCTAATCCATTTCATTTTTCTTTTCTCCAATCTCTCTTCTTGAACTTCAATACTGGGGTGGGGGGCGGCACGGCTAGGTGGCAGAGTGGATAAAGCAAGGGCCCTGGAGTCAGGAGTACCTGGGTTCAAATCCGGCCTCAGACACCTAATACCTAGCTGTGTGGCCTTGGGCAAGCCACTTAAACCCATTTACCTTGTCAAAAAAAAACCCTTAAAAACCTTAAAAAATACTAGAGGGGAAGGATTTTCTTTTCTCTTTTAGGTTTTTTTTGCAAGACAGTGGAGTTAAGTGGCTTGTCCAAGGCCATATTTGTCCAAGGTCATTATTAAGTGTCTGAGACCAGATTTGAACTCAAGTACTCCTGACTCCAGGGCTGAGGCTCTATCCACTCTGCCACCTAGCCACCCCAGATTTTCTTCTTTCTCCTATATCACGCCTTCCCCTTTCTTTCCCCTTTCCCTGTTCCCTTCACTTCCTTTTATTTCCCCTTATTTTCTCCACTCCCCTTCCCTTTCTCTGTCCCCCCTCCCCTTTTCCCCTTTTACTTCTTGAAAGGTTATATGTTTTATAAGTTAACTGAGTATGTGTAGGTTGACTTTAAGCTAAGTCTGATGAGAAGAAGATTCAGGTCTTTCTCCTCTACTCCCTTCTTCCCCTCTATTACCATAGGTTTTTTGTACCTCTTAGTGTAATGAGATTTGTCCCATTCAATCCCCTCCCTCTTCCCATCTCTTTCCTGTCCCCCTTTTTAGGGAGGTAGTGTATTTTTTTTAGATCATTCTATCTAAGTCATAGAAAATTCTGAGTGTCTGTCCCTTCTAGTTCAGTATATTCTGTTGAATAGAGTCAAAATTCCTGAAAGTTATTAGAGTCTTTCTCCCCAGTGGAGTTAAAGCCAGTTACATCCTATTAGATATAAGTCTGATGGATAGGTCATGGATGTCCATCATTTCTGGCTAGGTATATTCTCTCTGTTAGAGTTACATACATTTCTCAGGATTTATGAGAGTCTCTACCCCCCCCCCCCATACTGGGATATAGACAGTTTCAACTTGCTGGATTGCATTTTTTTTTCCTTTCACCGCCACCCCCCCCCTTTTTTTTTACCTTTTCATGTGTCTCTTGAACCTCCTGTTTGATATCCAAATTTTCTGTTTAGCTCTGGTCTTTTCATCAGAAATTTTTGGAATTCTTCCATTTCATTAAATGTCCATCTTTTTCCCTGGAAGAGAAGGCTCAGCTTTGCAGGAAAGTAGATTCTTGGCTGCATTCCAAGCTCCCATGCTCTTCGAAATATCTCGTTCCAGGCCCTTCAATCCCTTAAAGTTGATGCAGCCAGGTCCTGCGTGATCCTTACTGTGGCTCCTTGATATTTAAATTGTTTCTTTCTGGCTGCTTGCAGGATTTTCTCTTTTATCTGACAGTTCTGGAGTTTGGCCACAACATTCCTTGGTGTTTTCATTTTAGGATCTTTTTCTGGTGAGGATTGATGTACTCTTTCAATAACTACTTTGCCCTCTGATTCGATGATGTCAGGGCAGTTTTCCATCACTAGATCCTGTAATATTAAGTCCAGGCTTTTTTTTTCTCTTCAATGTTTTCAGAAAGTCCTATAATTTTCAGGTTTCCCCTCCTCGATCTATTCTCGAGGTCAGTGGCTTTGTTGATAAGGTATTTCACATTTGCTTCTATTTTTTCTATTTTTTGATTTTGTTTAAGTGACTCTTGCTGTCTCGTGGAGTCATTAGTTTCTGTAGACTCCATTATTTTTGGGGGGGAGGAGTTTTCTTCATTAACCTTTTCCAATTGATCAATTCTACTTTTGAAAGAGCTTTCCATTTGACCAATTGAGGTTTTGAGAGAATTAATTTCTTTTTGCATTTGCTCATTTGAGGATCTGAGAGAATTATTCTCATTTTGTAATTGTCCAATTGATGATCTGAGAGATTTATTCTCCTTTTGTGTTTGTCCAATTCTACTTTCTAAGGTTTTGTTTTCTTGTTGCAAGGTATTGTCTCCCCCAAATTTTCCAGTTGATTTTTAAACTCCTTCCTTATTTCTTCAAGGAAGTCTTTCTGTGCTGGAGACCAGATTGTATTCTCCTCAGATGTTCCAGGTCTCTCTGGGTTGGGGTCTTTCCCTTCCAGGAATTTTTGTATGGATCCACCTTTCTGCTGACCCTTCTTCATTATGCTAAGACCTTGAGTTGGGTGGGGCTGGTTCCCCTGGGCTTGGGATCTCTAAAGACTTTACTGAGTGCAGTTTCGCTGGCTGGCCAGTAGGAGGTGCTGGTTGCCCTCTCTGGGGTGTCTGTGACCTTGGTGGCGAGGCCTTCTCCCTTTGCTTGAGGGAGGGAATTGGAGCTATTGAATTCTTTTGCCTTCACTCAATGGTGGGCTTTACCCTGGCCTGAGGTCATTCCTCAGCTGGGCTGGTTCTTTTGCTCACACACCTGGGCCTGAGGCAGAAGTAATTTGCATTTGTTTGGGAGGAGGCCTCAGTGCAATGGAGGTGTGGGCTCAGAGTTTCTCAGACCTGAGGAGCCCAGGGATGGTGTCTGCAGCTCTCCTGCACCAGACCTCTCCCCGCAGCCCCTTCCCCAAGCTCCAGGGGGACAGCACCAACACCAGCGCCTCTGCTTCCCCGCGGACCCAAGCCCCCTTAGTCCAGCCCCATCACTGATCCAACAGGTCGGGCTCTTGGGCCCTCAGACTCCGGGTTCCAATTCAGCTGTTGATCTGGCTGATCTTCCCTGGGAGCTCAGACTCACCCGCCGGTACTCAGCCAAGGCTGCTGCAGGAGACAAATCCTGAGGTAGATTTTCCTCTCCTGGCTTTTCTTTCTGGGTTTCCTGGTTCGGATTTCTTTTAAGAGGTTTGTTTCATGTGATAGATGGGGAAGAGATCAGGAGACTTTAGAACTGTGCCTGTCTTCTCTCCGCCATCTTGGCCGGAAGTCCACGATTTTCTTCTTTCTAATGAACCATCATCTTTCCTATCATATCCAGAAACAGAAAATAGTAATTTGCAAGTGAATAATTGGGAAAGCGTCCGACTCTTCTATGGTTGAGTCTGAAAGGTAAGTTTTTGGATTAGTTTCCAATCGCTATTTTTTGCCTCTACTTTCCTTTTCTGAATATAGTTGAGAGACTAGGAATTCTTAGAACCATTTCAAGTCTTTGGGATTACTTCATGAGTAATCCTGTGTTTGAGATTGATAGCAGCCTCCTAGAGGAAGAATTCTTCAAAAGTTTGCTATTTGGAAGAAGACAACTAGAAAGATCTACATCTGGGAAATTAAAACCATGTCACAAGGAGACAGGGAAATTTGAACTTTGTCAACCTACCATGATTTATTAGATTGGTATAAGTGTGAGGTCCACTTCATCCATGGCTATTAACAGTCGTTTGACCTATGCCTTGCCACTAAACTTCAATGACTGTGGAGGAGAGAATGAGACTTATGACTTTGCACAGCCCTGTCTCACATCAATCCAATTCACTTGCAAGTCAAGACATCACCCTTCTGATGTCATTGGTCCTCTTCCAGAAGGAAGGACAAACAACAACAATCTGTGAGGTGTGCAGTAAATGGGGAGTATTTGCTTCACAGTTTATCTCCCAGAGGTTTTTACCTTCCCAGGGAAGATGAATGAATCTAATGGAGTCTTTGAATATTTAATATTTGCATGTTTTACCTAAAATCCTTTCATCATGTGTTTAATTATGAGAAAAAAATAAAGACTGATAGCTGATACTCATATTGTACACTGAGAATTTTTGAGGGCAGGGACTCTGTTGCCCATATTTCGGGAATCTAGTCAAGCTTTATTGAAATTCACCCAAAGTTAATCTGGAGTCGGAGAATGAATCCAAAAGAGATATCAAGATCTAGAGTTAGGGAATAAGGAGGCCAGGGACTGAAGTCCACAAGAATTAGTTTTGGGTCTGTGTGAGACAACCACATGGAAGGCAGGGGAGAGCGGGCAAGAGGAGAGAAGACATCAATGCATCAATACAGGAAATACCTAGTTTATAAATATAGGTAAAGATTCTCATCTTATATTTAAGCTTTGTGAGTTTCAAGGGCTTCAACAAATAGAAACATAATTCTGTCAAACATTATTAATATAGACATTAGACATTAGACAAAACAATAACAGGGGGCACCCAGCTCACAAGATCAATGCTATGAGCAAGATTCTTGAGTGACCAAATTCCAGCTATGAAAGTTTGCTATTTCTCTCCTACATGTCTCAGTTCCCTGTCTTTTCACTACCAGTCTCTCCACCTACCCACCCACATTCCTGAAATTCTCTGACCCTATATTTCCACTTCCTGGCTTACCTGAATTACTTCTAGTCTCAGCTCAAATCCCACCTACTTCAGAAAGTAGAAACCATAGCTCTGATATGTTCAGATTGAACAAATCAGGACCAACTCCAATCTGGTCAGAATGCTAGAGGAGTACTCCAAGAAGTGAATGGGAGTTCACTATGTACTATCTTGACAATCCAAGGCTTTTCTAAAGGTGTAGCTCTAATGCCTACACCCTTTTAGTTCAGGTTCACTGTTAGGACAAAATGAGGCACTCACAAGTCTTTGGACATTTTATAAAACTTTACTTTTCCATAACACCACAAGAATATCCAACAAGGGATCTTTGGAACTTAGCTTCTCTGGTTGCAGGCCCCCTCATTTCCATTTGAAAATCCATCTGGTCAATTGGTCATCAGGAGTTTGCTAGGTGTCACTAGTCTTAGGCAACTACCAGATGAGATCCATGGCACATCTTTGACCTGAGCCCAAAGCAAAGATGGGAGTGACAAAGGACATCACATCTGGGAAACTAAAGCAAATAAGAATGTGGGCCAGTTTTGTCCTCTCATAACCCCCATAATTATATAATCCTTCTTTGAAACCATTTAGATTTTATCTGGATTTTCTTTTCCTTTCCCTTGCATGATTCTGATTTCAAGGATGCCAAAGGAACAAGAACTCATCAAAAACTTGGGCCAGTATAATCTTTAGGGGATTGATAAATGGAGATGCCAAAAATTTGCTCAATCTCTTACTGTATTTACATTTTAAATCAGAGAGATGTCAAAGATCTGACAGTGAAGAGAAAGGAGTGGAGTTATTTATAACTAAACTAGAAAGAAGTATCTGCCTAGATGAAAAGTATGAGAGACTGAGGAGGGTCTCTAGCCAAGTCTCATTTGTTCACTGTTTGGATTTTGATTGCTCAGGGGAAGCGTAAATAGTAATTGTTTCTGTTCTGGCCAGAGCTGATTGATTGTTGTCCTTTCTAATAGAAGACATGACATGTGCATTATGTTCAGTAAAGTGAGGGGGAATGTTATGCAATGACATTCTTCTAACCACCTCTTCCAGAACAATCTTAACCCCGTGTCCAGATAGTATAGAAAACAAGACTTCTGGTGTTGGTCTGGATACAGTAGTAGACCTTGATCTTTTTAGAGGAAGGTCTTTCCCATGTCATTGAGGCACCATGATGTTACAGTAGTTTCTTCCTCTCTCATATTTGCTCTTTTATAAAGGCAAACTAGGCTATATTTTAACCTCAATTTTTACTTTGTCTTTCTTAATTGATTGGGCATTGCCTTGGACAAACTGAGATCTGGAAAAGACCTTAACTTGAAAAGGTCAGGGTCTCCCACTGTACCTGGGCCATCACCAGTCATTTTGACTTCTGTCTTGCCACTGGACTCCATTGACCCTGGAGTAGAGATTGAGACTGATGACTTTGTACAGCTCTGCCTCACTTCAATCTAATTCATTTGCAAAACAAGACATCCCCTCTGGATGTCATTGGTCTTCTTCAAGAACAAAGGATGAATAACAAGTCTTCTGGGATTTGAGTCCACCAGTTAAAAATTACAAGATAAGGTTGGCTATTTCTGCTCTTTACACCTATCTATTAATAGATATGATGATATAATCTAGAC
The DNA here is from genome assembly GCF_037893015.1 of Macrotis lagotis. NCBI lineage: Eukaryota > Metazoa > Chordata > Mammalia > Peramelemorphia > Peramelidae > Macrotis > Macrotis lagotis. Next base: position 36,374,200 of record NC_133660.1, read on the forward strand.
GTAACCCGAATTTTTGTCTCAAGCACACAAAGGTCAGGAGCAACAAATTATAACCTCCCCCCCCATTTAGACTTTGCTAAAGAAAGATGAAGTTGTTCTCAGATTTTCATCTTTCAGCAGTTTCCACATCTATAAAAGGAATGGCTTGTGTTAGATGACCTGCTAGGTCCCCTCCTATTCTAATATTCTAACACTTACCTCTGGGTCAAGCCTGCTAAATATACTGTATTTCTTTCATATTCCCTCTGAGATCCTAAGTCTCAATAATAGTTGACTTCTGTGTTAGGTAATGAGATGCCACGGAGACAAAAACTCTTTGTCTGATGTGACTCTGGAGCTGCCAGTAACATTTGGGATGATGGTAAAGAGCCTTTGGCATTTGAGAGGGTCTCCAGGTGTCCTTAATACACTTTAAATCCTTGCTAATGTGGCTCACTTCAAGAGTTTTCATTCTCCTTAGATCTCACAGGGAAGTCCTTTAAAATGTCATGGATATCACTGAGAGTGCACATTCAAGAAAACAACTCGCCTCTGCCAAGCACAGTATCATGCTCAATAAATCTGTGAAATTGAATCAAACCCAATATGTTTTCATCTTCCACAGAAGAACCTCTAATAAAAGTACATGCACTGGATACTTTCCCTATCCCTTTGCCTGGCCCCTCCTGTTCCCCAAATGGAGACCAATAACTTGCAATGGCACTAGAGTATATCTAATAATTGACAAGGAAGGGATCCAAATCTTCACCATGCAACCAAGTGAAGGGATTACAGCAAGCATCATCTCTACTTTAAAGATGAGAATACCAAGAAAGAAGAAAAGTTATTTGCCTTCCAAATCCAGGGGTCTTTCCTTATATCATGTCTTTTTTCTTAATTTAGAAAATTGGAAATTACAATGATATTTTAAAAATCAATGAAAATTTATTTCAAATTTTTAGTAAATTAGAATGTATATTGTATATAAATTATATATGGAATGGTGAGGGGTGAGGTAGATTTAGTTCTCAATCAAATTGATTACCCATGACCAAGATGTCATCACAAACTAATCATAGAGCTCATCAAAGATACCAGGTGATAGAAAAAAAACTGCCATTACATCTGTTTTTGTTGTGTCTAATTCTTCATGGCCTTATCTGGCGTATAATTGGCAAAGATACTGGAGTGGTTTGCTATTTCCTTCTTCAGATCATTTTAGAGATGAGGAAACTGAGACAAACAAGGTTGACATGTCCATAATCTAGTAAGTGTCTGAGACCAGATTTATACTAGAGAAGATGAGTCTTCCTCACTCCATGCCTATCTCTCTATCCACTGCAACACCTAGCTGCCCCAAATTTTGTGTAGCATCCCCTATAGGCTATTCTCCTGATTTGTTCCCCAGCTTGGTTTCTCAAAAAAGGGGCTATGAGTCCCAGGTTCTATGATATCTTGTGGGTCTGCCCACAGGAAACAAAATGAGTCCCCACAGTTAAATTTCTCCTTAATAACCTAGTGGGGCTGGGGATAATTAGCTCAAAATATTGTCATTTACTAAGATGGTTTAGTAAAAACAGTCACTGTAAAATGTTCCCTTCCCCATATACTTGAGGTGCCCTCCTGTCACAGACATCAAATCCTTTGAGGCAATGGGCACAAATGTAAAGTACAATGGAATGAAGTGAGTCTGTAGGGAAAATACAAGACCAAGGTCACTTATGCTTCATATATTTAATGACCTTGAAGTACCTGCTATGCTCTTTGTGTAGTTTCCTTTTGGGTGCAGCAGTTCCATCTGGTAGATCATTTAACTAGGCTCCCAGGGTTCACTCCTGTCTATAGCTTGACCCTAATTTCCAGGACTAGTTTTCTATTGAACTCAATATTCTTTATGTTTGCCTCATTTATATTACATATAAATATATTTGCCTCATAGCTCACTTGAATGAGATCCTTCTCATTGGTAGAGATTAATTACTCATATCCCACACCTGAATGAGATCTTAGGAGAAAAGAGAACATGGTCTTCTGGCTTCCATCTTTAAGAAAATAAACATATGCTTCTAGACTCTACCCAAGTCCCTGAAGGGAGAGAAAGACTCTAGGAAAAAGTTGATAGGGTCAAAATCTGGCACAAGATCATGTCCATACCCCTGGCTTACTACAGCAGATACCTTGAGGTCAGATCCAAGATTCTCTGTCTTGATTCAGTTGAGCAATGATTCCCATAAAAGAGATCATCCAATATGAAATATCTGGAATATTGTCATGTGAATACCTTTTCTGTCCCTTTTTGTTATTTACTTAAAGAGGTTGGTTTGCTATTTTCTATATGTCCTCACTATAGAACTAGCATTTGGTGGGAAGAGAATCAAGGCATGAAAAAAAAATATATATATATATGGAAACTCCTCCTTTAAGGAATAGAGATCCAGAGTAAAGCTGGAACCTAAAAATTATTACCCTTAGAAACCCTATTTGAAGAAGTAGATAGATGTATATTTTTAGGTTTTTGCAAGGCAAATGGTGTTAAGTGACCTGCCCAAGGCCCACAGTTAGGTAATTATTAAGTGTCTGAGGCCGGATTTGAACTCAGGTACTCCTGACTCGAGGGCTGGTGCTCTATCCACTGCACCACCTAGCTGCCCCAATAGATCTATTTTTATCCCAGTACCCCCATCTTTCAAAAGAGAAGAGTGATTGGCCTCTAGTCCCAAACTCCTGCTTCCCATCCTGGCAGAATTCAAAGTTTTCCTTGGAGAAGATGAGAGGGAGGAGACATAAGAATGTCTATTCCTGTCTCTCTGAGAAATACAACTAGACAAACTCATAACTACATGGGTAAAACATATATGTATCATACAAACATATACATACAAATAACATTGCATTTATGTTAGCATCTTGGATGAAATAATAACAGGAAAGTTTGATTTACTCTTTTCTACTTGTGCTGCTTGATACGACTTTCATATGCCTTCTTTACAATTCAATGACAGTTTGATTTCTTTTTTTCTTTTAATTTTTGCAATGGGCAAAAATATATTTTGTTCCCTTTATTTACCCCATCTTCCTAATACATACATACATATATATATATATATATATATATATATATTCAAGCAAAAAATTCTCATATTAGCCATGACCAAATATATCTATTTCTCATTCTGCATCTTGAGTGCATTATCACTGTCTCAGGAGGTGGGTCCATGTTTCGTCACTGGTCCTCTGGAATCATTATTATTCTTTGCATTGATCACAGTTTTTGTCTTATATGGCTCATTGTCTTTATTTTTTTTTGATGTCAGACTTTTACTGGGGTGTTTTTTAGAAGACTACATTTCTTTTATTTATACAAAAGCTTTTTCATTGTTACCTAGCTAATGTCTATTTGGTTTTTTCTAATATTAATTACATTTGACAGCAACTGTATCTTAGCAATTGTGTGCTATACAATTGTATAGTAATTGTATGCTATATCCTGTGTCCATAAAGGACATATCAATTATAGTTCTAACTTATTCAAGCCGCACTTTGAAATACTTTTCAGTAGCCAGAAGATGAAGCATATTTTCATCACTTCTCTTTGAAACTTGGATGAGTGCCTAAGTTCTAATTCAGAGCAACACCACTCAACAGCAATGAAATATATTGAAATAAGTATAGCATAGCATAGCATAGCATAAATATACTTTGAATTTTAAAAGATTAATTGTTGCCTCTCACGCTCTCATTCAATGAGCAAATTTAAAATAAATAGTCATCAATATGTATCTTCATCATTCAGCAAAATAAATTCTCACATTCATGTCTGAAAATACATGACTCTTTTTTGCATTTTAAGTTCATAATCTTTCAGGCAATGAGCATTTATTAAGCAATTACTCTAAGACAGACACTGTACTAAGTATTAAGGATTCAAAATGAAGCAAAAGATATCTTCAAGGAACTCAACTAATGACAGAGACTAGACATACAAATATGAACACACAAGCTATATATGGGATAAATAGGAAATAATAGGAAGGCAGAATTAATAGAAGGAAGAATTAAGATGGGTTGGGGAAAACTTCCTGGAAAACATGGAATTTGATCTGGGATTTGTGGAAAGCAGGGAAATCCAGGAGACAGAAATGATGAAAGAAAGCATACTAAGCATGGAGAACAGAGAAAATTCCCAGAGCCCCGAGATGAGACATTTTGTTCATACATACACAATCAGGAAGCCAGTGTCACTGAAGTGAAGAGTATGTGGCAAGGGAAGGAAGAGGTCAGAAGATTAGAAAGGGAGGGAAAAGGACTCTTAATACCAGTTTTGTATTTAATCCTAGGGATGATAGAGAACCATTAGAATTTATTAAGAGGCAGGGGTCAGATCTGAATGTTAGTAAAATCATTTTGGTAGGGGCTGCTAGGTGGCGTAGTGGATAAAGCACCGGCCTTGGAGTCAGGAGTACCTGGGTTCAAATCTGGTCTCAGATACTTCATGACCTAGCTGTGTGGCCTTGGGCAAGCCACTTAACCCCGTTTGCCTTGCAAAAAAAAAAAACCTAAAAAAAATCATTTTGGTAGCTGGATGAAGGATGGATTGGAGTAGGGTGAGACTTGTGGCACACAGACCATCCAGAATTTCAGGAGTCCAAGTGTGAAGTGATGAGGGTCTGCACCAGAATGGTTTCAGTATCTGAGTAAATAAGGGAGAAATATTCAAGATATGTTACAAAAATGAAATGGAGAGGCCTTTGAAATAGATTAGATAATGAGAGTGAGAGAAAGTGAGGAGTCAAGGATAATATATATAAATTGTTAGCCTGAGGATCTGGGAGGATGGGGATGTTCTCAACAGTAATAGGGAAGTTTGGGAAAGGGGGAGATTAGAGGGAAAATGATGAGTTCGGTTTTAGAACTGTTGAATTTAATTTGTCTGCTAGATATCCACTTTGAGATGTCTGAAAGGCATTTGGAGATGTGAGATTAAAGGTTAACAGAAAGGTTAAGACTGGATAAGTAGATCTGAAACCCATCATCACAGAGTTGGTAATTGAATCCATGGGCACTGCTAAATCATTAAGTGAAGCAGTACAGAGAGAGATGAGAAGAGAATCCAGGACAGAACTCTAGTTAGAGGACATGATCAGAATGAATATCCAGAAAAGTAGATTGAGAAAGACCCGTTTGCTTAGATAAGAAAATGAGAGAAGTCCCAACACCTTAGAGAAAAGAGAGGGTCAAGGAAGAAAGGGTGATCAAAGGCTCAGAGAGGTAAAAAAGAATGAAAATTGAGAATTAGATTTGGCAACTAAGAAATCACTGACTTTCAAAAAAGTGGTTTTGACGAAGTGATAAGGTCAGAAATCAGATTATAGAAAGTTAAGAAGGGGGTGAGATGAGAGCAACTAGAAGCATTTCTAGTTATTATGGATAAACTTTTTAAGGAGTTTGGCCACAAAGGACTGAAGAGATATAGGATGATTGTTAATAGAGATGGAAGGATCAAGCAAAGATGATGGAGACATAGGCATATTTGAAGGCAATAAGGAAGATAGTGAGAGAAGGGAGATGACAGAGGGAACAATCTATTGGAGGAGATGAAATGAAATAAGGATTTGCCTAGCAAAGGAGTAAAGCTACCTCTTTATGTAGTCAGGGGTGAAGGAGAAGATGGTGTGAGAAGACATGTGGATGGAGAAGAGGATAAAAAGGATGCTCATGGTGAGTGGCCTCAATGTTTTCCATAAAATATGAGACAAGTTGAGAGGGCAGGGGGAAGAGGAGTCACGGGAGATGCGAGGAGGGAAGAAAAAGTTTGGAAAGGCCTCTGGAGAATTGTTGTTGCTGTTGTTTTTATTATTCTTGTACTTTTCTTCTTCATCCTTCATTCTCAAAGAGGGTCAATGCTATCTCTTGACTTACATATGAGAGATATTGTCTCAATAAGTTAAGTATAGATAGTGAGGGCCAAGTTGATTTTGTGTGACATAAATTTACAGTGGAACCCAGTCAGAATATTTGAATGGGTTTTTTTAAGCAGTTCCATAGGAGTGATGACAGTGAGTGGATGGTTGGAGAGGCAAGCATGAAGTTTCATCTTCATATTTTGAGACTTGATATTTAATCATTTAGATTAGTATTCTAAAGTCTTTTAAAGGGACATCTAGATGGTGCAGTGGATAGAGCACGGACCCTGGAGTCAGGAGTACCTGAGTTCAATTCTGGCCTCAGACACTTAAAAATTACCTAGCTGTGGCCTTGGGCAAGCCACTTAACCCCATTACCTTGCAAAAAAAAAAAAAACCTAAAAAAAACTAAAGTCTTTCAAAGTTTTTTTTTGTCCTCTAGGATGCTGTTATCATTATCTACATTGTTCTAGGTCTGCTCACTTCATTCTGTATCTGTTCTTCCTAGTTTTCTCTGAAACTGTTCATTTCATCATTTCTTGTGGTACAATATTATCTCATCACAAAGATATGCCATAATTTGTTTAACCATTCCCCAGGAGAAAAATATACCCTTAGTTTCCAATGTTTGACTTTTTTTTAGGTGTTTTTTTTTTTTGCAAGGCAACCGGGGGTTAAGTGGCTTGCCCAAGGCCACACAGCTAGGTAATTATTAAGTGTCTGAGACTGGATTTGAACCCAAGTACTCCTGACTCCAGGGCCGGTGCTCTATCCACTGCACCACCTAGCCGCACCCCCCCCCCCAATGTTTGACTTTACAAAAGTAGCTGGTATGAATATTTTTGTGAATATAGGTCTTTCTTTTATAATATTACCTAGACAGCTGGTAACAAATTTACTCCCTATCCACTGTAGTTCAGTCATATCTGACTCTTCATGGGTCCATTTTGGGGGTTTTCGTGACAAAGAGACTGGAGTAGTTTGCCATTTCCTTCTCAAAATCATTTTACCCGTGAGGGAAATGAGGCAGGGTCAGGTAATAAATCTGGGGTTAGATAAGGAAGATAAGGCTTCCTATGAACAATATAACCTTTTATTCTCTCATTTTTAATAGTGTCAGTTTAGAAAAATGTAGATCATTTGTCTATTTGGAATTTACTAGATAGCACATGGTCTAGATGGTGGTCTAAACTTATTTTTTTTTTGTTTTTGTTTTTTAGTTTTTTTGCAAGGCAATGGGGTTAAGTGGCTTACCCAAGGCCACACAGCTAGGTAATTATTAAGTGTCTGAGGCCAGAATTGAACTCAGGTACTCCTGACTCCAAGGCCAGTGCTTTATCCACTGTGCCACCTAGCTGCCCCCTAAACTTATTTTTTATCAATTCTTGGTGAACTTTCTAGAGGTTTTTGTAAGAGTTCTTTCTCTAGAACTTTGTATTCTTGTATCTATTGAAGATTAACAGATGAATTTTCTTCTAATTCTCATTTATCTAATTCATTTCACTGATCAATTTTTATTTTCTTTTTATCTAATACTAAATTGTTTTCATATTTCTTTTTGAGATAACAAGATTGGGTCACATATGTCTGTGATATAGGTGAAGGGTTGTGAATGTGTGTATCAGTGTGTGTATATGAATTGGAGCAAAATATGTTAGTGTTTATGGTTCTACAGTCCTACTCACATTTCCTACATTTTCATTTCATTTACTTTTTATTTTTAACCTCACAAATAGCAAAAGCATTTCCATGTACAATGTGAAACAGAAGAGGATTGTGCATGAAGCTGTGTCTGTTATATAATGATTTTTAAAGTATGGAATGAAATAATAAAAGTACATAATAAATTCAACATGTCACTTTCAAAGGACAAACTTTGCCCTGACTACCTTTAATTCTGTCTCTGTTTAAGTATTTTCTCCTGGCATTCCTTCATTTTCTCCTCTTTTTATTTTTAATCTCCCTTGTTTTTTCTCCCACCCACCACCACTTTTAAGAAAAAGAAAAAAAACCTTTATAATAAAATATGCATTCAAGCAAAACAAATTATCACCTTGACGTGTTCAAAAATATGTCTCATTCTGAATCCCCAAATTTATCAGAGGAAAAGAAACCTGCTGTATCCATCCTTTGGGATTATGAATGGTTATCATATTGATCACAGATATGTTTTTTAGCTTATTCTTCTTGTTTAAATTCTCCTAGATCTACTCATTTCACTTTTTTATATAAATCTTCCCAGGTTTCCTTGAAATAGACCTTTTCATCATTTTAATAGTATTCAATTACATTATTGTTCAGACATTTTCCAATTAATAGAAACCCTCTTATTTTCCAGTTCTTTGCCATTACTTTCAATATTTTTTTAATGTAAAAGCCTTCTTTCAATTTTCTTTGCTCATTTGGGGAAATAACCTTAGTAGTGCTATCAACAAATCTTAGCTTAGTGACTTTAGGAATGTAATTCTATCCTTGCTTTCCAGAACAATGCATCAATGTGCCTGTTTTCCCACAGCCCCTCCAACATTTGTCATTTTGCCTTTTTTGTCATTTTTGCCAATCTGTTTGTTGTGAAATGGAACCAGTTCTTTTAGTCTTTAGAAGGAATTAGCTTTTCAAGATTGAACTGAAGATTCCTTTTAACCTCCCTGTGCTCAGTTTCAGAGCAATTGATCTGATCTCTAAAGTCTCTTCCCACCCTAAATACTTAAATATTTTTACTTATACTTAGCATAAAGTATTTTTATACTTGGATATAAAAAATTATGGAAGGCTCATGATATGTCTTCATGGAGAGAATATCTGCATCAAAGACATCTCAGTTGGGAGTTTTAACTGGATTAAAAGGAGAGGATGGGTTCCAGGGCCCCCAGCTCTCTCAAGGGATGGCCCTATGCCTACTACTCATATTATCTTGGTATTAGGGTATCCTAAAGCCTGCAGAGAGATGGTATCTACCCCAAGCAGATAAACTCCAAAACATTTTACAGGTGATTTAAAATCAATCAAAAATGCTCTTTTTTCCCCTGCCAATGCTACTGGGGTAAAGGGGGAGTGTCTAGTAGCCTATAAGGAACAGCAGACACAGTTGTATTCTAAATAGGAACAACTGCTCAGAGTTCATTAAGAAATATTGAAAAGTACAGCTGCCTTTCTTCAGGTTGTTAGCAATGTGAGCAGTAGTAATTGAGCCAAAGGAGACAGCTGCACAACAAAAGGGATTTAGCCTTGGACAAAATAGCAGTTGTGCTTTAGGGGGGTTTGTGCTCAAGGGCCTCCTTCTAATCCCAGCTCCCAGGATGACAGTTAGAGATGAGGGTCAAAGCTATGTTGCCGACATGACTTTGAAGCTGTTCTGGAGCTTGGAGCTAGGGAGCAGGGCTCCAGCTGTTCCCATCCCTACCACCCAGCAAGCAAGGTCAGATGTCACATCTCAAGTCACAACTGGCTGTGATGAGATTTCAGACCCAAAGATCCAGCCTCAAAGGCCTAAGGACTGTGCTCCAAAATACCTTCTGGGCTTCTATGTTTCCTGACTGATTCACCATAGTACCTTAAACTTGACTGTTACTAGCTTTGTGACCTTGGATAAATCACTTAACCTTGATTGCCTCACATCCAGGGCCATCTCCAATCAACCTGATTCATATCTGGCCACTGGATCCAGATAGCTCTGGAGGAGAACACGTGGGGCTGGTGACTTAGCACAGCACCTCCTCACTCAATCCAATTCACATGCTTGTCATGGCATCACCTCTCTGATGTCCTGGTCTTCTTCAATAATGAAGGATAAACATTATTAAACTGCCTCTGAAAACCAGGTAAGGGATTTGAAAGCACAGTGACCAGTACAAAATATGATACCAATGTAGGATTTATTTATTCAAGGAGCATTTATTCAATACTTACCTTTTGAAAAATAAAATGGGACAATCCCTACTCTCAAGAAAGTTACATTCCATTGGTGGGAAACAATATGAATTATAATAATATAATTATAATAATAATAATAATAATAATAGCTAGAACTCACATATGACTTTAAGTTTTCTAAGGCATTGGATTTTTATTATCTCCTTTGGGATTCTCAATATGCCAGTGCCCTAGGTGCTATTATTATGCCCATTTTACAGAGGCAGAAACTATCTCTAGGAGGTGGGATGGCTTATCACAGCTCTGAAGTCTCTGAGATAGGATTTGATCTCTGGACTTCCTGAACACTACCCAGCAGTACCCTCTCAGGCAGCTAGGTAGCATAGTGGAGAAAATGCTAAATTTGGAATCAGAAGTTCAAATCCAGCTTCAGAAAGTTCCCACCTCTCAGCATTGCTCAAATGAGATATTTGTAAAGTGACTACCCATATAGTAGGAGCTTTAGAAATACCTATTCTCTTCCCTATTGGGCCACCTAGTTCCTTTATAAATAAATGTAACATGCAAACAAACCAAATACAAAATTACCTGAAAGCAGAGACATGAACAAGTGGGTATAAAAGGATAGGTTCCTATATATGGGGTGATACATGAGTGTGAGCCCTGAGGGAAATAAAGATTTCTATAATGCGGAGGCAAGAAGAGAATATCAATTTGGCAGTCATGTGAAAGAAAGACTGGAGAGGGCAGAAACTGGAGTTAGGAATGCAAAACTATAGGCTATTATAGTAGTAGTTTAGAGGTGATAAGCACATGAACATTTTATATGTCAACAAAACATATAGATGTCCAAAAGTCATTCCCCAATAGAAAAGTGATCAAAGAATGTAAACAAATGATTCTCAAAAAAAGATGCAAACTATTAGCAACTTTATAAAAGAAGTCTACAAATCACTAAAAATAAAAGAAACATAAATCAAAACTCTGAGAACTTATCTCACACCCTGCAAATTGGGACATTGAAAAAAGATAGCAGTAATCTATACTGGAGGGGTTGCAGGAAGCTCGGTGCACACATGGAGCTGTGAATCAGTTACAATTCTGGAAAAATGATTTGGAATTATATAAAGTAACTGAAATTTCCATTTCTTTTAACCCAGAGATTTCATCATTAGGCTTCTACCTCAAAAGATATTATTAATAAGAAAAATGTCCTCCTAAAAGCCAAAATATTTATAGAAACACTTTTTGAATAGCAATGAATTGGCAATAAAAAGGATGTTCTTTAGTTGGGGAATGGCAAAAGAAATTGTGATACTTAATATGTTTTAAGAAATAACAAATATGATGAATACAGGGAATCATGGCAAGATCTACATGAATTGATGCAAAGTAAAAGTGAGCAGAGTAAGGAAAAAGATATACACAATTATTACACCAATTTAAATGTAACAAACAACCACAAAAAAAGCAAAAGTGAATGTTGCAAAATTACAAAATATGCAGATGGCTCAAAAGAAGAGATATGAGAAGACACCCTCACTCTACCCCACTGTGAGGTAGAAAGACCCTAAATGTTGGATATTATACATATTTTCAAAGTAATATGTTTTCTATATTGATCATTTTCACTGAGTTTTTTCCCCTCTTTTTGTGTCTTTCAGAAAATGCATTGTATTGGTTCTCAGAGGAGAAGCAATATTAAGGGAAATTATGGTAATGTTTCAAAAACCATCATACATTTATTTTAAAAAAGAATCAACAAATTTGGTAATTGACATGATATGAGAAATTAAGGAAAATGATGTCCCATGTATGCTGGCTAGGTTGTGACTGTGGGTTACTGGAAGAATGATGGTATCCTTGGAAGAAATAGAGAAGTTAAGAGAAAGAGGGGGTTGGAGACAGATAATTAGTTCCATCTGAAACAAGTTATGTTGAAGAGACCTATATCCAGGTGGAGGCAGTTGGCAATATGGGACTAGAGCTCAGAAGAACTAAGGCTAGATATTTGTGACACAGTTGGGAATCATCTGCATAAAGAAGATAACTAAATCCTAGGAGGTGTTATTTCGGGATAAGGCACAATTCCCAGAAGTCCTTATTAAAATGCAAATGTGTTGACTGGAGGAGGTGACATAATTTACATGTTAATTCATTGGCAAGCATTCAATTCAACAAACATATATGAAGTACTTACAAAAAAGAAGGCCCTGTGCTGATCAAACAATGACAAAAAAATTCCCACATAAATAATTCCTGCCCTCAAGGAGCTTACATACTACAGGGCTATGCAAGATGTAAAATAATTAAATTTAAAATAAGATAAATGAAGAGACACAAAAACAGAGTGGGGGGTAGAGGGGTTGAAGGGTAATATTCATGCAATTATCAAGTAGAGTTCTTGAGTCCCAAAGGAATAAAAACAAAGAACAGACACATTTTGATAGCAGAAGAATGGAATTGAATGGAATGGATTGGAACATCATTTATTATTCTGCTTTGGCAATTGCCATTTGCCAAGCACAGTGCTAGGTGATGGAGATACAAATAGAAGAGTGAGACTCAAGAAACTCACATTCTAATTGGGTGAGATAATACATAAAGGAGAGCCCCATTTCATGGCAGATGGAAAGACAAAGGTGTACATAAGCAAAAAGAAAGAAAGAAAGAAAGAAAAAACAACAAAGCAGATGGCAAAGCCCTGAGGCCCTTGGACAGATGGTCCTTGATGAATAACTGTTGGGAAGAAGGTAGTAGATGCAAGGGTTTGAGTGAAGTAAAATGCTCAGTTACCTCCAAAAAAGGTGGAGATGGGATCTTAGCATCCAAACAAGAGTGTCTACAGTGGATGATAAGAAATGGTCAATGGAGCTTGGATTGAGGAAGATGAGTCAGTGGATGCTAATCCCTCCATAAAGCATCCACTAATTTAGGATAATCTGGACAATATAAATGATGTCTCTTCTGGAGAGAGGGGAAGCATTATGAGGAATATGGAGGACCTCAATTGTGGAAGTGAAGTCCAGAAAAACTAGATATTTTGCAATTTTGCTCTTGCCCTGCTCTCATTTATTTCTCTCTTCTTTCCTTCCGCCTTCTGTAAATCCTTACAAGAGACCTGAAAGAGCCTTGTTTCTGCCACACTTTATATTCACCATTAATTTTGAGTTTCACAAAATGCTATGCTGAGAAAATACTTGAAGCTCTTAAAATCAAGAGGTCCTTTGTGTTTCTGCTATTTTCATCAAGGCAAAAAAGAAAGTTTTCTAAGAAAGTTTTTGAGGACCTAAGTGTAGCCACATCAATGAATATCAGAACCCTCCTCAATAAACAAGGAAGCTCACTTAACTCAATTAATTTGCACCCATTGTGTTTATATTTCAGATTTAAAAAAAATAAAGGACAATCTGGGAAGTTCTCCTATGAAATAATTATTCTCAGTATAGACATGTCAGAACATCCAATGTTTATAATAATAACATAATGATGATGATGTTGATAATGATAATAATTATAAAAATGATAATAATAATAATAAACAACCAATGTTTGTATAGTTAGTGCTTTAAAGGTTTTGAAACACTGTATTGTTATCTGGTTTTATTTGATCATTATAATAACCTTGGGAGGTAGATACTCTTATCATCCCCATTTTACAGTGAAGAAACAGACTAAGAGGGGTTGACTTGCCCAGGTTCACAGAGCTAGTAAGTGCATAAGGTGGGATTTGAACTCCTTTCTTCCTAAGTGCATAGCTCTTACCCACTGCACCACCTAGATGTCTCTGGTACCAGTGTTTACCATAACAGGATAATTTTGGAAACAACAATAATAATATGTGAGTCAAGTACTGACAGGGGCCATAAGCAGAGTGTAGAAAAGACTTCTGTCTCAGATTCCTGAATTTAGAAGTCTAGATATGACTTGTAGTTTTTCATCAGAATAGCAATAAGAGCATTTCTTTTTTAAGGAAGTAAGAACAATTCATTGATCGTTATAATAACCTTGGGAGGTAGATACTATTATTATTCCCAGAGCTACTGGAATTGTCTTTAGTGATCCTTGACCTCATCCCTCTCCCAATCTAAATTAGTCCAATTTTTAAGCACCTACTAAATGCCAGACTCTCCTCCTCTCAGGAGGGAATAATTTGTGCCACTTGATCTAAATGTGGTAGGCACATTCTCCAAGCATAAAAAATTTCTAGTTATGTCTTTTTTGTTTTCTTAAAAAATAATCACACTTTTGATGCCATGTAAATGCTAGGTAGTAAAAAGTATTCTGCCAACAGCCACCTTAACTTGTACTTTTCCATTCTAATTTTCTGCCTAAAAAAAGCTATTAGGTTTTTCTAACACCACTGGGGAAAAAATGTTATTTTTGTGCCTTTCTGTATCAGCCTTGTATCAATAACAACTCTCACAAACTTTGTTTCTAATCTGCCACTTATTGTGTACTCTGTATCCTGTAAACATTTCCCTCTGCTTTTTGTCAAATTTATTATGCCCCAGACATGGACTAGAACCATCTGGCCCACTGAGGCACATAAACAATGATGAGATAAAAACGTTTATGACCTATCCTTGACTATTTCTGATTTGATTCCCTGAACCACACTTATGTAGAAATCATCCCCCCAAAAAAACCCTCTCTAATCCCTCACAGTTCAACATCCCTTCCTTGTTTTTCCCTTTGAAAGTTCTGTTTATCTTTCCACAAGTTGCTACCTCTTTCTTGGAAATCAGCCCACCTGGAGAAATGTAACAAACTCTATCTACCCCCTATAACTTTGGTCATTGTCTCTGAATTCTTCACTCTACTCAAATCTGACATCATTTACAACACCACTTTTATTAAAAAAAAAAAAAAAAAAAAAAGTGGGCCTGAGTGTGGAGATTTGGTATTAGCTTCATTTTTAGTAATCTAACCAGTTGAATAATAACCCTTGAACCCCTCAAAATAAATAGTTGCTGGAATCGGAAATGTGTTCAGCATTGAAAAAGTGTCTCTGCTTAAAAAAAGTCTCTGCTTTAAAAAATCAGCCTCTAGGGACGGCTAGGTGGAGTAGTGGATAAAGCACCCGCCCTGGAGTCACTAGTACCTGGGTTCAAATCTGGTTTCAGACACTTAATAATTACCTAGCTGTGTGGCCTTGGGCAAGCCACTTAACCCCATTTGCCTTACAAAAAAAAAACCTAAAAAAAAAATCAGCCTCTATTAAATGACATTAGGTATCATACTCTGCCTCCAGGAAAATCTCCTACAGAAAGAGAAAAGGGCAAAGGAGACAATAGAGCACACTGAAGATCTTCTCCCTTGCTGGCAATAGGGAAACAGCAAATGGCACAAGGTTGACCTCAGGAGGCCAACTATGGGATGAAGTACAGTCTAGGGAGATCTATGACATTCAAAAAGATTCAAGGTACATAGTTTCAGGGTAATCTAATAACTTTATTAATAAGACCAGCTGGTTATTAATAAAAGGATGGTTGGGGTGGCTAGGTGGCAGTAGATAGACCACTGGTGCTGGATTCATGAGTACCTGAGTTCAAACCTGGCCTCAGATACTTAATAATTACCTAACTGTGTGGCCTTGGGCAAGCCACTTAACCCCATTTGCCTTGCAAAAACCTAAATAAATAAACAAACAAACGAATGAATGAATGAATGAATGAATGAATGAATGAATGAATAAAAGGATGGTCATTGACGTCTCTCTTCTACCAAAGGCCACCATGGTGGCAGGGCTCAGTTTATATACGATTTTCAATGAGAGGCTAAAAGTGACTCTTAGACAAAAGAAATTATCTCCATTCAGACCACCTGCAACCTTGTATCATGTAGACAAAAATGTCTGTCTCCAACCAAGTTTGAAAAGAACACAATGGATTTCCCCAGCTTAGATTAAATTCCTAGAAAGATTGGGTGGAATCTGCCCAAGATCAAGGAGAATTAATGCTATTTCATCATCAGTAACATCCTTAAAAAAACTGAACTTTTTAAAATAAGGAATTTAGAAAAAAATGGAGAGCCTCTAAATCTCCCCCCAAGAGATTGCTTATTAATAATCATTTCTCAACTAACACATATGTGAGTTGTCTTAGAATCTAGAAAATCTTAGAGAATCAAGGAAACCTTCCGAACAAGAAAGAAGAAAAATCAGGGAAAAAATTAAAAGAGAAAGAAAGAAAATCACTTCACAAAATGTAACAAAGAAGCAGAAGAGTGAAGGGAGAAAGATGAAAGAAGAAAAGCGAAGAGGAGGTGAAGATTGGAGGAGAGAGGAGAGAAGCATAATGGTCACTTATTTTGGGAAGGAGGGCAATTAACAATTATCCATGATGATTATCCATAAAAATATCCAACGGCCATGAGAAGCTGAAATTTCAAAAATACCTCAGGATTAACTAAGCCAGGCTTTTTCTCAGATGCAGAAATCCTCTCTACAACATGCATTTTAGGTAACTTCACTCTTAATATAGCTAAATTTAGGAATTTCTCCATGTCAATCAAGTCAGGAACTGCCCATGTCTGATTTAGTCAATCCCCTGCCCTCTGTTAATTTCCATAGCACTCAAAGATACAGTTTTCAAAAATAAAACAAAAACCCATGGAAACAAACCCCAGACTTAAACCAGGAATGCATTCTTAGTCAGGTTCCTGGGTAGATTTGTTTTTAATGACAATTGATAGATCTGGCTTTTTTTTTTCAGGTTCTTTATTTATATAAGAAATTTTTTACTTAGAATAATCAAAATTATCCTTTTTCAGGGGTGAGTTTTTTGTTTTTAGTTTTTTGCAAGGTGATGGGGTTAAGTGGCTTGTCCAAGGCCACACAGCTGGGTAATTATTAAGTATCTAAGGTCAGATTTGAACTCAGGGACTCCTGACTCCAGGGCCAGTGCTCTATCCACTGTGCCACCTAACTGCCCCAATTTAAGTTTTTCTAAGATCATAATTACTAATTTTTTACACACTAAATTATACTCTTGCCCTTTATTTTATCTTTGTGTCTCTCATTGTTATGGTTTTTTCTGAAAGCAACATATTGCTCAATTTAAATGTTTAATCAGATTATGAGTAAATTCATTCCATTTGCATTCTAAACTACTATTACTTTCTGTGTTTTCATCCTTTCTATTTTTTCACTAACCTTCTCACCCTATTAACCATAATATCCCTCCTTACTCCTCTGCTTTACTCCTCCCTGCTTCCTTGCTCTCCTATTCCTTAACCTACCCAATACTATGAGTCCCTCATTTCTCTTCTCCCCCAGTCCTATCCTCTTGCCCTTATTTCTTTTGAATTTTAAGACTTTTATAATCTTCTAGATAGGTGTGCATGTATATGTATGCTTGTCGTTCCCTCTTTAATCCATTCCCGACGAGAATAAGGTTGCAGCACTACCCTCTATCCTCCCAATTTTTCCTTTATGTCTCAAGTTTATAAGAAAATTGTTCCTTTTTATCTCTCCCTATACTCCATTATACTCATCTCAGCCCAAGTCTTTCTTTCTAACTAACCAAATAATGATAACAATCATCTGAGCATTGCTATTATTTTCATACAAATGAAGTAAACAATTTGACCTTATTGAATCCCTTATAATTAGTCTTTAATATTTACCTCATAGTTCTCCTGGATGTTATATGTCAAATTTCCCTTAAGTTCTGGAGTTTTTGTCACAAAACCTGAAAGTCTTTGAGTTCATTAAATGTCCATTTTTTTTTCACTCAGGATTATATTTAACTTTGTGGGGTAAATTACCTTTGGTCATAATCTCAGCTCTTTTGTTCTGCTCAATACAGTTTCCAAGACTTATAGTCCTTCAACATATTATTTGCAAGGTCTTGGGTCATCTTTATTGTAGCTCCAGGATATTTAAATTGTTTTTTTCTTGTTGTTTCCAATATTTTCTCCTTAACCTGGGAGCAAGAAAAGATACATTCTGCCTAGCATAGCAAAACTTTCATTATTTAAAGGTTATATGGATAAAGAAACAGAGGCCAGTAGGGGATCCAGAGAGTAAACAAGTAAGAGAAGTGATACAGAGAATGAGAAAAAAAGAGGAGAGGAAAGGAGGAGAGGAGAGTTGGACTAGATGCTCGCTACAGTAAGATACCTTTCAGAATTAAAGATCCTATTTTCATATGACTAGAAGAAACACAAAAGAAACTGGATGGATGCAGGGGAGAGGAAGATAAGGGAAGAAAGGAAGGAAGGGGTAAAGGAAGGAAGGTAGGGAGGGAGAAGGAACAAAATAAGGAGAGAGGGAGGGAAGAAAAGAAAAGGAGAAAGGGAAATAAATATAAAATCTTAATTTACCAAGTCAAGTTCAGAGATAAGACAGTGATCATTGGTTAATTTGTAAACTAGACTATGGAAAATCTGGTGGCAATGAAGACCCCCCCTTTTTATCTCAACTTCCAACTGAAGTCTAAGCTCTTAACTCCATCTTTCTCTGATTTAATTATTTAATACTGTTTACTCTGGGCAGATGATCTCCAAAATGAGGAGTATAAGAATATGAATCTATCTCAGAGCTGTAGACCTCCCTGCTCCCTCTATTATCTGCCCAGTGGAGGCAGCTAATGACTGAGCTGCTGATTTGCCTCTCCTTCCCCAAATCCTTCCAGGGCTGGTCTGTAATGGCAGAAGGGCTCTATGCTACTGAGCAAGGGGGCAAAAACAGGTGGCATTGAGCTACCTGACCCAATTCAGAGGCTAAAAGAGGACTCCAAGAAGCTGTGTCTTGAATAGCTTTGGAGATCAAAAAGGCATCCAGGAAATGGGGGACCCATTGAGCATTCACTCAGTCCTTCCCTCATTCAAAGGGCAGTATAGTTGCAGTACTGGGGGACAGATATAGTCTGAGCAAGGGTTTCAGACTGGCCATAAGGAATGGCAATGAGAGACAGTAGTGAATAATTCTTTCTGAGTTTACATTTAAGTGACTTGACTAAAACAAAGAGTAAAAGATCTTATGATATGAGACTAGGGACAATGACCTTCAGATCAATATGGATTCCCTACTGTCCAGTTGTAGGGAATTCATTACTAGGCCTAGTAAGCCCCTAACATTTGAACAGCTATTTAAATTCTTAATATTTCAGGTGGCCATAGGCATCCCCCATTTACAATCTCTCCAAAATTAAAAACACAGCAACCAAATTTAGCTAGAGACTAGACTGATTTTGAGTTGGGTCTAGACCTTTGTTATAGGGAGGAATTTCCTTCTACCAACACAAGATGGCACCTGCTCTGAAACTTCTAACCTACAGCATTGCCAACCTAGAGACAGTCAGCTTCAAAGTGCTATTGAAAACAGTAAATATAAGGGAAACAACTTTGCATTTCAACATAGGTAGAAAGGACAGATAGAAAGGAATCAGTAAGAGAAAGAGGCTACTTACCCGATCACTTGAATTCTCAAGACGGTAAAGTTCACTAGCACCTGGACCTATCTCCAGCTCTGATCACTGATATCCTCTCTGTCCTTGGTGGATGATATCCCCAGCCTCAGTGAAGCCTGGATAGGCTAACTCTCTGCTCCAGCTGCTTGCCCATCCATGCTTCTCTTTCACAGTCCCATCTTTCTCCCAAACTGAGGCCTTGAGCTGAAGCCATCCTTGATCAACTCCTCCTCCTGGAGTTCTGGTGGTCAATTCTCATCATCACAACCCAAAGAATTTCCTCCTAACAGAAGAGTTCAACTCCCTTTTTGCATTTTTCCAAGTCACGGAGGCATTTGAGTTACATAAACAAACTCCAAAAGAGTGTTCCAGCATGGTTACTATAGGGCACCCGAATTTATATTTCAGTCAGTAAGCTAATTAACATCAATTAAATTCATACTATGTATCAGTCACCTTGTCAAATACTGAAGATACAAATTAAGGCAAAAGAAAGACAGAATCTGCTTCAAGGAGATCATGATCTAAGGGGGAGCTAACATGCAAACAACCATATACAAGTATACTATCTACAGACTAAGAGGAAATAACCATCAAAGACAAGGAATTAAAATTAAGAGAGATGGAGGGGAAAGTTTCTTGTGGGAAGGTGGGGTTTGAGACAAAAATTGACATAGTCCATTAAAGAAGTTCATTCTAATCAGCCTGTCTTTCTAGACCAGAATTCTAATAATCTGATTTTTTAAGTAACTGGAATGATGTCTCTCACAGTCCCTGTGTTCCCCATCTGCTAATTGCAATATCCAGGTTCTAATGGGTCCCCAGGATTTGTTTACACAGAGTAACAGCTGCTGATTAACAGGATGGGACAAGAGTAAGCTGTGACTGATGCCTGCATGCATCTGGAAAAAATAATTTATAAATGCTGGTTTAAAATGTAAAAAAAAATTGCTTCAAATAAAAAATTAAGGAAGAAATCCAACAATGCCAGTATGCAATGTATAGATTAGTACTAAAACTTTCCTTACTCAGGGCATCATACTCAGTAGTTGAAACATTCCCAGGAAAAAGTGGGTGGTGGTAGGTGGGGGGTTGGGGGGAGGGGGTCAAAGTGGTACCTTTCCCCTGGTCACTTTCATCATAATGAAATGAATTATTGTAACACAAAATGATAAATCAACATTTTCTCAAATCTTGAAGCATATTCAATAATAAAAGAGTAAAAAGGTTTTTTAACCATTGATAAATACAATTTTACTTTTAAATTTTCATATTGTCTTTTTCATCTTTTAAACTTTCTATTTTATACTTTTAGAATACAGCTGGGTGGTACAGTAGATGGAGAAGCAGACCCACAATCAGGAAACCTCATCATCCTGAGTTCAAATATGACCTCAAACGCTTACTATTTATGTGACCCTGGGCAGGTCACTTAACCCTATTTGCCTCAATTTTCTCATTTGTAAAATGAGATAGAGAAGGAAATGGCAAATGATTCTAGTCTCCTTGCCAAGAAACCCCAAATAGGATCACAACTAGTTGAAAATAACTGAACAATAATGCACACAATATAGTAATAATATCTATGTAAACATATATATAAATGCCCATTAATTAGTTTATAAATTAATTTGGGCTATGAATAAACAATCTTTTTAAAAAATACTGCTTATCATCTTTATCTCAATTTTATCATTTCCATTTTATGCACATTTTCTAATGTATATAATGTGGGTGGTATATACATAAAATGTATTCATATTTATACCTTTATTAAGTGTCTGTATCAAAAGTTTTGAACCACTGATAAATTTAGGTCATTCTTATCTCATCTTTTTTATCTTTACTTTATGAGAGTTTTATTCAATATATTAGTTGTACATTAAATCGTATTTGTGGTGGGGGGGAAGGGGATGCAGCTAGAAGATACAGTGGATAGAGTGTTGGGCCTGGAGTCATGACGATTCCTCTTTGTAAGTTTAGGTCCAGTTTCAGACACCTCCTAGCTGGACCACCCTGTTTGCCTCCGTTTCCCCTTTTATAAAATGAGTTAAAGAAAGAAATGACAACTATTCTAGTAACCAAGAAAACCCCAAAAATGAGGTCATGAAAGTTGGACATGACTAAAAAATGGCTGAACAATTGAATATATATATATATATATATTTGTGTGTGTGTGTTATGTATTTATGTAGGGATATATGTAAATGTGTATGTGTGTATGCATGTATGTATGTGCACTCTAATGTCCTCAACCAAGGTCAAAAGTTTGAGGAATGCTGCTCAAAGGAAAGATGCCAGTATGATGAGGAAGGATCAGAGTACAGAAGGTCTTGCTAGGGAAGTGAGGCTTGGGTGTTGCCTGTGTCTCATAAACCTGAAATCTTTTGGTGAACAACAAAGCTCCTTCATTTGCATAATCGTTTCCTTTGCTGCTTCCCTTTAATAAAAAATAATGAGCCATTATGCATATAATGACAGCTCCTTTAATAAATAAAAACCAGATTGACAACAATCACAGAAGGTCAGCAGGAATTAACTTCAAGAATATGTCACTGAATCTAATGCTAAATTCAACTACACCAGATCTCACAAAAAAGGAAGAATTCTTGAAGGCCCTTATTTTGGTTTCTCTCTGAGGTCAGCTTCCTGAAAAAGAATGATTATGATTCCGTTGTTGCTCTATCTGTACAAGTAATTTCTCTCTCTGTCTCTCTATCTCCCTGTCTCTATGTCTCTCTCTCTGTCTCTGTCTCTATCTCCCTGTCTCTATGTCTCTCTCTCTGTCTCTGTCTCTATCTCCCTGTCTCTATGTCTCTCTCTCTCTCCTATCTATAGACCTAGCTCACTTTGCCAGTGTTTCTGTGTAGAGTTAGATAATTTGTAGCAAATATTCCACAAAACAGTTTTCTTCATCAGACCCATAAGACCCAAAGTATATGTCTAACCTCTTTGCAAACTCACTTCTCCAATTTTCTAAAAAGTCTAGTTCTGCAGTTCCTAATTTCATATTGTCTCATTTATCCCATGTCTGACTGATCCAGTCTATCATCACTAAGCCTCTGGAGACTCCAAAAAAGCAAGGGCTAAGAACAAGATGGAGGCCAGCTGGCCACTCTGCTTTGGATAATAGATATTTCAAGACTAATTGGAAATGGATACTGGTGAATGTAAGTAGAGAGGCATTGACCTCAGCAGGTAAATTTTGGACAAACTACAAAACTCAACCTTCTCCCTCAATCCTTCATGTTTTTTAAAGGAAGTCATTAGAAGTAGCCTTCTAGCTTATTACTACCAAAAAAATCACAAAAACTAAAGTCAAACACCTTTGCAAAACAGTCAGTCAATAAACTTGGAAAAAGCACCTACTATGTACCACTCACTATTCAAAGAACAGGGGATACAAAGAAAGGCAAAAGACCTATCCTTGAGAAGCAAATACATACCTACTAAAAAGTTGTATGCAATATAAATAGGAAATAATAGAAGGAAGGCACTAGTATTAAGAGTTTAGGGAAAGTTTCCTGTAGTAGATGAGATTTTAGCTAAGATTTAATGATGCCAGGGAGGCCAGGAAATCAGAGATGAGAAGATAGAGCATTCCAATTGGGAGAAATTTGACCCAGCAATTCCAATTCTAGACCTATATGCAGAAGAAATCATAAAAAAATGGGGAAAGTCCCACATATTCCAAAATATTCATAGCAGCTCTTTTTGTAGTGGCAAAGAATTGGAAATTTATGGGATGCCCA
This sequence comes from Macrotis lagotis, assembly GCF_037893015.1. NCBI lineage: Eukaryota > Metazoa > Chordata > Mammalia > Peramelemorphia > Peramelidae > Macrotis > Macrotis lagotis. Next base: position 36,397,123 of record NC_133660.1, read on the forward strand.
TCCATTGGGGAATGACTGAACAAGTTATGGCATATGAATATTATAAAATACTATTGTATAAGAAACTATGAATGGTTGGACTCCAGAGAAGCATGGAATGAATTACAGGAACTGATACTGAGTGAAGGAAACAGAACCAAGAGAACATTCTACACATTAACAACAACATTGTGAGATGATCAGCTTTGATGGCTGCAACTCCTCTCAGCAATTCAGAAAGCTAGGACAACCCTATTGGTAATTCTATCCCCATCCAGAGGAAGAAAAACAAAACAAAACACAAAAAATACCCTTCAGAATCTGATGAAAACTATGTACACTTTTTTAAAAATCTCTTATGTTCTTCTTTCCCTTAATCCTAATTCCTCATCCCAAAAATGACTAATCTGTAAACATGTTTAACACAAATGTGTATGTACAATGTTCACCTAACTGTTCACTGAGGGGAGGGGGGTGGAAAGGGAGGGTGGAAGGAAACTAAAACTATGCATATGCATATGAATGAATGTTGAAAAGCTTTCATGACATGTATTTGGAAAAATAAAACATCAATAAAAAAAGAAATGAAATGAAATAAAAAGAAAAATGAATCAATGAACCAAATGGAATGTGTTCCATATTCATGGAACAGCAAAAAGGACAATGTCCCTGAATTGAAGAGTATATGGCAGGTGTTGGGAGGAGAATATGAAACTAGGAAGGGGGGAGTTGTTAGGTTATGAAAGACTTTAAACACCAAAAGGAAGGTTTTACATATAGTCTGGGAGGCTATAGAGAGCCACTGGATTTACTGAGTATGGGAATGAACTGATCAGACCTGTGTTTTAGGAAAATTACTTTGATAGTTGAATGGAGGATGGACTGCACTAGGGAGACACTTGGAGCAGGCAAACCCATCTACAGGTGATTGCAATCATCCAAATATGGGGTGATGAGGATCTGCACAAGAGAGATGGCAGTGTCAGAGGAGAGAAGATGCAGTTAATAGATAGTGAAAAAGTGAAATCAAGAGGACATGGCAACAGATTGGATATGGGAGGTGAGAGAGAGTGAGGAGTCTAGGATGATACCTAAGTTGCAAGCCTATGTTTAAGGGAAATAATGAGTTGCATTTTGGGCATGCTGATGAACTTTAAGATGTCTACTGCACCTCTGGTTTGTGATGTCTGAAAAGCAATTAGACTGGTGGTCAGCAGAGATAATGAGATTTGTACTTAGGGTTACAAAGAGATCTGCATATACCTAGATCTCCTGTCCATCAACAGATGGTTGGTTCAATGACTCAAGTCACACCTTCTACATGAAATCTTTCTTGATATGCTCAACCATCCGTTCCTTCCCTCCTAAACTATTTCACATTTATTTGTTTTCTCAATAAATTTTTTTCTGTATACGTTACTAGTCTTACCCCATTTGAATAAAAAACTCCCTGAAAGTAGAGATTGTTTTATCTTCTTTTATATTCTTTTATCTTCTGTGCTTATATTCTTTGGGTCTATCAATGTATTCTGCATACATTGGTTAATAAATGCTGTTTGATTTTTTTAAATTGATTTAACTGATTTAGAATTAGGTTGTAGTTCTGAGAGCTCTCCAACAACCTAGTTAGTTGAAACCTAAAAACATTCACATTTACTGAGTGATATTCAACTCTTGTGCCTCGGTAGCCTCCCTACACAACAGGATTAATAATATTGGTGCTATAATTACCTATTGTCAGCAAATAATCAAGAAAATGACATCATTCAATGCCGTATTAACAACCAATGACCTCATAAGACCAGCAATGGCAGGATGGACTCCTGCCAGGGACTAGATGATTCCAGAGATTATAATGTTGTCTCTGATGGAGACAGTCCAAGAAATCTTGAAACTAAAATTCAATCCCTGTTTCCAATTTCAGACTATCAGAAGATTAAAATGTAGACTTCTTGTCTCCTTCACATTCATCATAGTATACAGAAAGCCTCCTTCAATGTTTACCTCCACATTGGTGTAGAATCAAGGTTTGTTTTAGCCGAACCCTAAATAGGCACATGCCACCTGACATAGAGTAATATTGTTCTGAAAATATAGCATGTGAGATTACTGGTAGCATCAGTCCTTATTGAGATAGTAAAGAAGACAGGAGTTGGAGGGAGGAATGAGAGAAAGATGGAGATGGCTGTTTTTGTTGTTCTGTCACCTTTCAGTCCTGTCTGACTTTTCCTGACCCCATCTGGGGCTTTTTTGGCAAGGATACTGTACAGATTTGTTATTTCCTTCTCCACTCATTATAAAAGATGATAAAACTTCATCATAAAGGATTAAGTGATTTGTCTGAGGTCATACAGCTAATAAGTGTCTGAGGCCAGATTTGAACTTTTGAAGGGAGTCCTAAGGAAGAAGAAGACTTGAACTTAAATCTGAGCCTCACTTTCCTCTTGTGTAAAATGAGAATGTTGGATTAGATGACATCTAACTCTATGATCCAATGATTCCTGAGACTTTGAAATTCAGATTGTTGAATTTATTGTGATTGGTTGTGGAAAGGGGGTAAGTGTAGGTGACAACAGAGTATCGATGGAAAAGACCTGTCATCTGACAAACCAATGAGGAGACTAGTGTAAGCAGTTGGGTTGATGGTCATAAGTGCTCATATTAGCAGAAGGACAGTGGGGATGAATGGAGAAAAGAAGAAAGTTATTTTAAAGGAAATAAATAAAGGAAAAATAAGTAGGGCTCACTATCTCACTAGAAATGAGAAAAGAAGGAAAGGCACAAAATGAAAATCGCTTTAGGATTATGAACCTTTGAAATCTGTAGGATGGGAGTATAATGCTCTATAAAAGACAAATGATGGAACCCTGTTGTGTTATAAGAAATGAGGAAATAGCTTATTTCAAAAAGATGTGGAAGAACTTATATGAAATGATTCAAGTGAAGTGAACAGATCCAGAAGAATAATTTATACTGTCCATATCATAAAAATGAATAACTCTGAAGACTTTTTTAAATGGAAGAAGAATGAAATCAGCAGAATCAAGAGAACAAATTAGACAGTAAAATCAATAATGTTAAAACGAACAATTCAGAAGACTTTTTTTTAAACTGAAGAAGACTGAAATGAGCAGAACCACAACAAATTATACTTTAGCACTGTGAAGATAACATTGCTAAAATGGTTTGAGAGTTAAATAACTGACTTGTTAAGTAACAACACTGTTAAATTTAAGAGCTATAAGAATTATGATCAATGTAATGACTATTCATGATTCCAGAGAAGTGATGATGAAACACGCTATCCACGACAGAGAGGTGATAGATTTAGGGTACAAAAATGAAACATAAATATTTTTTATTCAGCTTTTGAGGGAATTTGTTTAGCTTGACTATGCATATTCATTAAAAGGAATTTTTTTCTTCTTTTTTTACTGCAATGGTTTGGAGGAGAAAGATGGGCAGGGAAGAAAACAGATTTCTGTTCATTTTTTAGAAATAAGAGGTTGGATTATATGGTTATGGAATATCACATGAACTTTCAGATGAGGTCATTGTATTATGAATTTTACTTCATCTTTGTTATAGAGACCTCTTATGGAGTGGAGAGATAAGAAAAGACCTGCTGTAGAAGGTGAGATTTAAGCTATTTAACCTCATACAGCCTCAATTTTCCTAATCTGTAAAATGGATAAAACAATATTAATCTTGTTTTTTTCCTTTTATGGTTGTGAAAATCAAATGAGGTGCAGTGAATAAGAGGAGATATGAAAAAGTACTTTAGTTTTACTTAATCAGTTAGCTTTGTTACACAGACCTTTCATGAAGTGGAGAGGTAAGGAAAGGCCTGTTGTAGAAGGTGAGCCTCAATTATCCTAATCTGGAAAATGGACAAAATTATTCTAGTCTTGCTTTTTTACCTTCTAGGAATGTGAAAATCAAATGAGAAGTGAATAAGAGGAGATATGAGAAATTACTCTGTAAATACAAATTAAGTTCTATATTAGCATAAGTTATTATTTTCATCACCCCTTATTTCTATTGAATATCTCCATTACCTAATATTTTAAGCAAGCCTTTCTCATTTCAATAGAACAGCCTTCTGTCCATGCAAGAAATTCATTTAATATAGGATTATAGAGAGTTCAGAGATCTGCCCTGAGTGGTTCTTTTCCTTTTTAATTTCTTTCCTCTTTTCATATTTATATTCACACACAAAAAGATGTGTGTGCCTATATATCACACATATACAAAAATATATGCATGTATGAAATGAACATGTGGACATGCCCTGCATGTGTGTGCATGCATGTGCATGTATGTCTATCTATATGTCTATCTAAACATACATTGTGTGTGTAGTCAGTCCACTTTATATCCCAGATCTCCAGACCTCAAAACTTCAAAATCCTTATGACATTTTTGTCTCATGACTCATTAAGCATTTTTAATTGCTACCTATGTATTATATGATAAAGATCCATAAACAAAGATGAAACACTCCCTGAGGAATCTTAAGAGTTCACATTCTTTGGGGGAAATCATGTGCGTATCTAAGCGTATGCCAAACAGGATGAAACCACGAGGGAGTTTGGGAGAGAGAGACCCAGCAGCTGGGGATGATTGGAAGGGAAGGTTGGAGGAAAGAAAAGTATTTTGTAAAGTACAGATGAGGGGAAAAAAATTCAGGAATGGGGGAGGGGTAACCATTGCAAAGATATAGAAATGGGAGGTGCAGTACTGTGTGTGAGAAATAAGAACACTTGGGCTGAATCAGAGCATGCAAGATAGAAAGGTAGACTGAGGCCAGATTAGGTAGAACTTTAAATATCCAAACAGAGAAGTCAGGTTTCCAACCTAAAGAAGGAATCTTTGAGTTTTTTGAATAGGGGTGTGAAAAAATGAATCCTGTGCTTAAAGGAAAACCTGTTTAGCAGTCATGAGGATAGGTTGGAATGGTAGAGTCTTGTGACAAGGAGTTCAATTAGGGGTCTATTACAATAGAACAGGTGAGAGGTGATGAGGAAGGCCCAAGGTAAAACAAAGTCCCATGAGTAGTGATTATAACTATAGCTAGAATTTATATAGCGCTCTAAGGTTTTAAAGCACAAAACACTTAACAAACAGGACCTTATTTGACTCTCACAAAGACCCTGGAAAGTTGTAGATGTTGTTACATAAGGAAAGTGATACCAAGACAGCAAATGAATTGGATTGAAGTAAGGGAAGGCTGTGCAAACTCACCAGACTCACACTAGATTCTATTATTTTCCCCATTTTACAGTTAGGGAAACTAAGGCAAATGAAAGTTAAAAGACTTACTCAGGGTCACATCTGAAGTTGCAGACTTCTATACCCTATCCAACTGCAGACTCTATACCCTATCCAACTGTACTCCAAAATAAATGAAAAGAACGTGAGAACTAGCTGAGAGAGAGAAAAGTCAAGATTTTGTAATTGAATGACTATGTGAGAAGAAGCAGAATAAATGCCAAGGTCCTTTCCCTCTAGGACTTTACAAATTCTCCAATCCAATTCAATCATGTGTTGTTTGAGGAAATGGAGGAATTAAGGGACATACCCAGGTGACACACCACAGATTATAAAGGAACAGAGGTGAAATTTCAACTTTGATCCTCTGACTTTAAACCTTCTGTCCTTTCCATTCTACAACACTACTCTCTCAAATAATAGATAATTTTCTGAAACTTCCTTTTGCTATTAATTTCAGTTAAAAAGCATTTATTGGGGCAGCTAGGTGGTGCAATGGATAGAGCACCAGCCCTGGAATCAGGAGTACCTGAGTTCAAATCCTGCCTCAGACATTTAATAATTACCTGGCTGTGTGGCCTTGGGCAAGTCACTTAACCCCATTGCCTTGCAAAAACAAAAGCATTTATTGCACAAAAGCACAAAGCATTATGTTGAACTCCAGGAACTCAAGACAAAGATGTGCCAGTCTCTGTCCTTGAATTCTTTGAATGCTATTGGGAGAAGTTCACCTGTAAGTGTGGGATATAGACTAAGTAAATCCCAGCTCACTGGAGATGGGAGCAGAAAGGGTGTCATAAGAAGCCATTGAGCTGAACATTGAAGTAAACTAGGGTTTTAAGGAAGCTGGGAAACAAGACAGTATACCAAAGCCATTAATGATTTATGGAGAGCCAGTAGGAAAGAAAATTGGATTTCTTTGGCTAACTCAATAATATAGTCTAAAGGGAAAGTGCACAAGTATAAATTTGGGGGGGTGGGGATGTGATGTCCTAGACTGAAGCACATAAGTCTTATGGTCCCTTTGGTAGTTTTAGCCTTATGGAGTCTTGCATCTTATCTCTCCTATCAGTAGTGATAGTTTTGTAACCAAGTGTAGTCAGCATCCAGGTTCCATTAGTCAAACCTTTCATATGTTGTACTTTGTTCTCCCTTGAATTTTCTATCCTCCCTTGGAGTTTTTCCAGTGTGATTATTTTATTCTTTACTACTATAAGCAGTGTGCTCTGAACTCCGACCCAGGGTTCTCTACTTCTCAGGGTTCTAGTATTCACTAAGAGAATCGTTTGGTGTCTTTTCTCTACTTTCACCAATTCAGACCCTACAGACTATTTACCTACCCCCTTTGTTAAGGGACCACAGCTGGTGCCTGGGTTCCATCTAACCCTTTAACAATGGGTAGCTTTTCCAAATGAATGTTTTCTTTAAATATTTAGCACCAGTAAAGGATAAACATTTACCCTAATATCTCAGGGGCATAATTTTCCCCCAAGAGCATATTTTCCTTCTGAGGGGAAAGTAAGCACAGCTTAGCCCAGTTCCTCCAAAACAGTGATCTTACCTAATTCACGTCCAAAGCCTGAATATGATTAATTTCAGTAAGAATTCAATATAAAGGGAAATTTTGAAAACTTTTTTCTTAAGTCAGAACTGCTATCAGATGAGCCCCACTGGGCTGGGATCCTGAAGATACCTCCTTAACTCCTTAAAACAATGATGCTGAGCTGAAGACATCCCCAGACTCTGGATGCTAGAATGCCTTCCAGACCTTTTGAGTTCACAAGGAAAGCTCTTTCCCAGACACCTATCCCAGTCCCTTTGAGCTGAAGAAGTCCCTGAGTTTAGTGCTCCAAGAGCACTGAGAAAAACAGGAAGGGACTAAAAATGACACATATTCTTTAATGTCTCTGTAGCCAGTGAAAGAACCTCATCCTCGCTACTTATTAACTGATTGGAACCTGCTACAGAATGTCTACCTAGGCTTTACAATCTTCATAAAATATTAGACTGGGCCATTGCCAGTCATCTTGTTTTATGTCTTGCCACTGGACTCTGATGACGAGAGGAGAGAATGAGGCTGATGACTTTGCCTATCTCTGCCTCACTTAAATAGAATTCACTTGTGAGTCAAAATATCAACCCCATGATGTCATTGGTCCTCTTTAAGAACCAAAAATGAAAAATAAACAAGACACTTGACTTCCACATCATCATAGCTTTCCTGGAAATAGGAAGCAGATTCCTCATCATCACCACATGGGCAAATATCACTAATAGCCCTTTGTGCATATACCAGACCTCCATTATACTACCTTTCCATTCCCACTGAATCATCTATATTTTGGTAAATATTTAACAACTGGCTCTCCCCAGGGGGAAAAAAGGAATACTTGATATACTTTAATTCTATCATTAATATTTGATATACTTTAATTCTATCATTAATATTTTCTCCGTCACTTTCTGAAATAAAAAATAAAAAATAAATCAAACTCTATAGTGTGGTATTTTCTAATCCCAAGATGAAAATACTCACATTGAAATTTTAACACTAGGATTTTCTAAAACAATTGGAGCTGGCTCCAGGTCACTCGTGCTTAGGATCTATTACCACCACAAAAGAAGCAAACGTTGGCCTTTTAAAACCATTTTAAAGGATTTCCTTACTCTGCTACATTTAAATTCAACAAATATTTATTAAGCTCAGTGTTAGGAAAGATGGCCTAATAAGCAGCTATAATTCACTGTCATAGGACCTCAGAGTTAGAACAGGACTCAAAGAACATTAATCCAACCCATACCTAAACAGGAATCGTCTTTCCAGCATACCTTGGGCAACCTGTTTGAGTTAGTGCTAATTTCCACTTTCTAACAGCTCTAATTATCAGAAAGCTTTTCATGATGATTCTTGATCCTATTTAAATCTTCTTCTCTCTGCACCTTCCATGTGGTATTCCTAGTTTTGTCCCCTGGGGCCAAGCAGAACATCCCTCTTCTCTTCAAATCTTTGGAGACAACTATTATCTTTCCCAATCTGTGACCTCCAAATCTAAAAATCTCTGCTTAGTTCAACTGATCCTTGTAGAGCATGGTTTCAAGTCCCTTCACCTTCCCTTATTACTCTTCTTTGGCTATGTTTCAACTTCTCAATACTTCTAACATGTGGCAGGAGGAACCACTCAATAATCACAGAAATATTTATCATGAAATTAGATATTACCAGCTCCCATTTTGTAGATAATGAAACTGAGGTACAAAGGAGTAAATGATTGGCTAAGGTCCCACAGGTACTCAGCTACGGATTAGGGACAGGATTAGTCTGATGTCCTTGGTTCTAAGACACTGCACTATGACCACCTTGGCTCCTCCATCCAAAGACCTGCTGAAAACACCATCTTGTTAACACTGCAATGTGGCTAGGGAGGAAATAGGAAAATAGAGAAAATGGCAACCTCCAGTTGCTGTGAGAAAGAAGTCCTGAGACTCATATTCAATCAACCTAAAACAATGCTGTCTTCTCCCTTTTTCTCCAAGGTTAAGTCGGATAATTGTTCTATTTTCAAGAGAGTCCTGATTGGTTGACATCTTCCTCTTCTTTTCCCAAAACTCCTATTTTGCAGACTCCATTCCCGAATGCCAGATCTTTTCATCCAGTTGATGAATACTGACCCTCATTCATTTTTCACCATGTTCAATAAAAGGAAATGTCTTTTTCTATTCAAAGCTTCCGGAGATTGAGCAGGGTTTCATTATATAGAGGGAAATTGTTATTTATAAAGCAGCATTCTGAACATAGGAACATATAAATATTAAGTAACCATTCATGTGACTTTCAAATGGTATCCATTTAAATATGAAGCAGATCTGTGAACAGAAAGCAAAGGATTCCATCATTCATCATCACTCTCCCAAATGTCTGAGTTCTTCCATTCTTGTCCTTCCCTATTATCTCCTGTATATACTCTATTACTTTCCAAGCCTGCATCAAATTTGCAGTGAAAGTTTAGAGTAAGAACTCAGGGCATATAACTGTGTAAGGTTGTCACCCTAACTAAAGATATACCAGGCAGCAGAAAATTGAGTGAATTAATTAATTAGACTTTTTTAAAAAATCACTTACTAAGTGCTTGCTATTTCCCATGTATTGGGATAAGACTGAAAGATGCAAATGCAAAAGTGATACAGTCCTACTAACATGAGCCTTGATGACGATGTTTGTCCTTCATTCTTGAAGAAAACCATGATATTAGGGGTGATGTTCTGACAAGCACATGAATTGGATCTGAGTGAGGAGGTGCTGTGCTAAATCACCAGCCTCACTGTCTCTTCCATTAGTCAGATATGAATCAGGATGACTGGAGATGGCCCTGGATGTGAGGCAATCACAGTTAAGTGACTTACCCAAGGTCACACAGCTAGTGAGTATCAAGTATCTGAGACTGAATTCAAACTCCCATTCTTACTCTAAAGTCAGTGCTCTATACACTGCATCACCTAGCTGCCCCTCTCATGAGTCTTACATTATAATAGAAGGCCAAAGAATACGAGAATTGTCATCTTATAATTTAATCTGTGGTGTTATTAACTCTTTACCTGTGAATATCTGGCCTTGCCAACCAGATCATAATGTCTTTGAGATCAGGGAGCAAGACTCTATTTCACATGATGCCCTATCACAGTTCTGGATAAAAGTTAGGTACCTGATAATAAATTATTTAAGACCTATATTGGGAACATCATTTGACATTTCTGGCCCTTGTTTTCTAATATGCAAAATGAGATGGAACCATCATGCTCTAGGTCATTTAATCTCCTATAAATATATAGAATGAATTTTAAATAGAATGAATTCTTATTGCAAATAACTTTTCCTCTTCCCTAGAGACCTCTCACATGACCCCACTCTACTCCCTCTGGAAAAAGTGACCAAGTAGCCCCAAAGAAGTGAATTTCCATAGAGCTGCCTGGGGCACCTCCAACAACACAGCTGCATCCTATTACAAAGAATGGACAGTCCTTAGATTTCCTACAAAAAGGAGTACAATGGATGATAGCCAATGAATGAAAAAAAAAAATTGTTCCTTATTTATTTAATGTTCCAAATCTCCACTTTCACCCATCTCCTTGGCCTCTAAATTCTATTTCCTCTCTAATCCTGAGTTTCTGAGCTGCAACCTGAGTTTGTAGCCAGTGTGACTCCTCCCACTCAACATTTTCAGAGCATTGCCATGGAAACTTGAGATACAGGAAGTGATTCTTGCTGCTCTGCAGCAGCATTCCCTATTATGCATCTTATTGAACTTGGTAAAAGACAACATCACACAGAAATAACTGACCAGCTGTGAAACCAGGAAGACCTGGGTTCAAATCCTGAACAAATGGATTGTATAACCCTAGACAAGACACTTAGCACCTCATAGCTCTAATAGAAACTAATCCCACATCAACTTAGAAAACTAAAAATTTACATTTTTATTCATTTTCTTAGATAAAGTGCTTAGCAGACCCTAAGGAACTATAAAATGCTAAATACTATTATTATTATTGCTGTTATTATTACTATGAGTTCAGTCATCCAATCACTTCTGAATAAGAATGATGATAAAATAAAGGAAGATTTGTATAGCACTTAAAGATTTGCAAAGCCCTTTTCATGTGTATCCATTTGATCTTCATAACAACTCTGAAAGGTAGGCCATAATATTATCCTCACTTATAGAGGTGAATTGACTTGCCCCACAGCTAAGAAAAATCTGATGCAGGATCTGATCTCATCTCCCTAAATCCAACACAAGGACCACAGTACTACTAAATTGCAATTTGATTGTATAATCATTAATTTACATTTCTCCATTTCTTCTCAAGAGTGTGATAAGATGCTTCAACAAAATGATTCATTTCACCTACCAGCTTATTATCTCTTCAAAAAAGGGAAATGAGGTTAGTCTGACATGATCTGTTCTTGTTGATACTTGCTGGCCCTTTCCTATCTAGATATTCCCCAACCATCTCTTTAATAATGTTATAAAATTTTCCCAGGAATTAAAAACAAGTCCATACTTTTAAGGTACTCACTTTTTGGAAGACTAGGACATTTGCTTTTCTCCAATCTTCTAGCACTTCTCTGATTTTCCATAATCATTCAGATATTACTGACAGTGATTCAGTAATCCCACCCCCATCAATTCTTTCAGTAAACCTGAGAATAGGGCTCATCTGAATTCATCAAGGACATCTAGGTGCCCTCTTTCTAATTTTTTCTTGGGTATCAATTCTTTACTAATCATTTTTATTCTGTTATACATAAAACCTATCTTTTTCATTAAAGAGAAAGCATAAGTGAATTAAGAATTGAACAGCTCAGGTTTCTCTCTATGGTTATCATCATATCCTCTCAAGTAAAGACCCTGACACTATTTTTACAAGATTGCAACACATTCATTTAATGTTCTGCACATTTTTCTATTATACCTAACTTAACTAATGATCTCCCTGACTAGGCACATAATTTTCTTCAGATAAATCCCATTTTCCCCTTCTCTTTGGAATTGTGTCCCTTTGTATCATCTTTAGAAGTTTGTTCTTCAGCATCTCCAAATCCCTTGTAGGCTGACTTCCCTTAAATCATTTTACTCTGTGGATTTGTACTAACTTTTCCCTCTGAATTCTTTAAAATCTGATTTTCCCAAATCTAGGATGACTGTTGGTCTATGCCTGAAGTTCCTCTCTTCTATCATAAATTCTAGGACAGAGTGATCACTTGCCAAAAAATTCTAATTATTTCCACCTGTGTAACCAATTTCACACTGTCATAGATAACCAAATTCCGAATAAGATTGTCCCTTTGTTGGTTTATCTTCAGAAGAATTAAATTAGCTCTAAGGTAAATTGAGTTTTTAGGTGTTCTGTGGCCAGGGACTCCAATAATGTTAGTGTAAATGAAGTCCTCAATCACTATACTTGAATGCCTCTTTGTTAGAATCATGGTTGTTAACCAAATTACTCATCCATTTCCTCTTTCTGTAGAATTCTGTAGAATTGGTCTGCAGTATATTTCAATGACAATATTACTTTTGTTTTTTTCTCCTTTGATCTTAACCTAGATATCCAACGTCATTTTTACCCCTCTTTGTTTATGGACTTCATTGCATGCATTATACCTTCTCACTATACAGTTTTATCACTCACCTGAGCTTTTGTCCACTCCAGGATTTCATCCCACCAAGGCTGTTGGTGGAGATGGTATGCTCCAATTCTATAGGGATTGCTTCTTTAGATGATTTCAAGTGCTAAGATGAAAAAGAGTTGCTGGTCTATGGTGTGATATTATTCTGCATTCTCTTGGTCATAGTATCCTGGATTGCCCTCACTAGGGGCTGAAAGGACATAGTAGTCAAAATGTTAGTAGTGATGTGGTCAGACTGACACAGGGCATCTCTGTTCTCTCCCTTAAATCACCTTGACTAAGTAATAGGAAAAAAAATTTAATACTAGAATGAAGAATACTCAGATTTGCCCTTTCTTGTGGGATACAAGAAGCATGTACACATGATTCTTCTTGTTTCCTCTCAACCATGTGGAATCCCAAGTGGAAACATAAGGACTGGCACTTTTTGCTAACAAAGAGTCTCTCAATTGTGTGCAAAGCTAAAATGCAGTGGATATACAAAAGAGGTGACCTAGCCCTTCACACACACACACATACACACACACACACACACACACACACACACACACACACACACACACGTCCCGCTCTTCCTTTTTTGCTATGAAGTTTAAGGATTACTTAGAGTTTGTCTAGGAGCTGGGTAGGGAAGAAGGAGAATATATTATCTCCCACTTGGTTTTTATGCAACTATGAGAATATGACCACTTCTATGTATTTGTGTTTGTTAATCCTTGATCTTTAGTAAGCAAGTCTAGCATGGTGATTGAGTCCAGGACTGGCAGAGGTTTCATGAGTTCTAAAGTATGAGAAGGTCCTTGAAGACCCCTGGAGGGTCAACTGCTGATGATAAGAGAAATGTCTATATTAGAACAAAGAGACACAGGAAGGGCAATTGAATAGGGGGATATCATCACTTGAGGAAAAGGTAGCTCCAAGAGTATGACACCTTGCTTTGGAGAGAAATTCTTCATAAAGAAATGTACCTAATAATGAGAGGAATTAAGTTAGAAATATATATCCATAAAATAACTCCTAGGACCCAAGAGTAGTCAAGTCAAATCAAGTTAACAAGAAGTTATTAAGAGGGGCAGCCAGGTGGCGCAGTGGATAGAGCACCAGCCCTGGAGTCAGGAGTACCTGAGTTCAAATTTGACCTCAGACACTTAATAATTACCTAGCTGTGTGGCCTTGGGCAAGCCACTTAACCCCATTGCCTTGCAAAAAAAAAAAAAAAAAAACTAAAAAAAAAAGTTATTAAGAGGCTACTATACACCAGTCAGGTAAGTGCTAATCACCACCACCTGGGTACTTTCCATTTCCTCCTGTTATCAGTTATCTATATCACCAGCTCTTCTAGTCTAATAGTCAACTAGGGGACTCTTCATCATCATACAGTGCTAACACCTCTACGTAGGCCAAATTAGGTATACATACCCCCAAGCTTCACAGGACAGACTAGAAGCAGGCAGAGAATATTTTCACATGCACTTTATAGCCCCCTGAGAAGAAAAAATCCCAAGCATGTTCCATACTTCTTTTACAATCCAACGATACAAAGGTAGGATGGGAAAGGGAGATCACCAAAGGACTCCTTATCATTTAAGCTGCCCCCAGGTTACTTGACAAAATGTTTTGGGCAAGAAAAATAATGAAGTAGTGATGTAATAATGATAATAGCTATAAAAGTTATTATTTCGTGTTTAAAAGTTTGCTTTAGCTCCGCAATGCCAGTGAGAGTTAAATACTATCATAGTGGAGCAGATGGAGGTTAAATGAACAACCCAGGGTTACACAATAACCCAGGAGATATCTTAGGCAGAATTTGAACTCAGGTTTTCCTGATTTCTGAGTCCTAGACTGTGCTACCTAGATGCCAGTCTCCTTTAGGAAGTGTGAGGAATTCTTCCATTAACTTTTTGATATAAATATAGGATGACTAGCCCTTGACTGTTCAGCCATTCTTCTGCTGGACTTTGAAAAGCCAGGCAAAATAGCAAACTCTCAGCAGTTCCTCACCCCTCCCCCAACCCCAGTAGTATAGTGCTCCTTCGGGGGTTACACACACACACACACACACACACACACACACACACACACACACACACACAAACACTACTCACACTGATGGTTTGGAGAAGTTGCTGTCTACCCAATACTCAAGGTAATCTATGGATCTATACTTCCAACATTATATAGAATGGGCCCCTAGTGAGACGTTCACCTTTGGTACTAATGAAGAAAAAAGGCGTTTATTGAAAGGAAAGATTAATTGCATAATTCACAGGGGAAAGATAAATCCCCATCCCACCCATCCCAGTGACTTCACTGCCACTGTCACTCCTTAGAGCTCTCCCTTGTTTTAACTCATAGCTTGAATGTTCTTTCCTAGCCACTGCCAAGGATGAAGGGAGAGGGAGATGGGTAGGGAGGGAAAGGTGGGGAAATGAGAGGGGAAGAAAAATCCCCTCCTTGACTTGCTGAACTCTATCAGAATCCCTTCTAAGAACCAGCTGTCTCAACTGATGCCATAAAGATTATGTTGCTTTGTAAAGGCCAACAGGAACATGGCTAATCCTTCAACTGGCCAATGGCTAGCTGCTCTATCATTCCCTCCCAACTTCATCAGAGTTCCTAGTAACTAAAGGAGTAATGAAGTATAAAACATTTCTTTTTGCTTCCTTAAAAATGCTAACACTTCATTGTCCCTATCACCTGCTCCTCACATCCTCTTGGGCTAAGAGGGGAACTCAATTTATCAGGGATCCCCTGATCAGGCCCCTCACCACACTTACATACACAGAAACAGATAGTAACTACAGCTGCTCCTTTTTTCCCTAAATTTGATGACCAGATGGCAGATTTCCTTTGGGAATGGAAAGATTTCAGGTTGCCTATAAGGCAGAAAACACACACACACACACAAACAGAGAGAGAGAGAGAGAGAGAGAGAGAGAGAGAGAGAGAGAGAGAGAGAGAGACGAACACGCGAAAGAAATACTAGAGAATGAAAAAAGGTTTTAACTGAAAATACATTTATGACTGAAGTTGAGAGAGTCTGAATTATGCAAGATTAACATCCCTATCACTATGGTTACTATTTATTTCTATTATATATGTTTATGAATTATCACAGTTTATATATGAAACATAGGCAGGTGGTAGCTGTGATCTCTTCATGGATGACAGCTGCTGATTATGTTGCTTAGGAAATCTGTCATGTGGGCTGAGCTCCAATTTAGGTTGTGGGTCTGGAACTAAGCAGAAGCATCTCCAGGCTGCCCTGATTACTTTCTAGAAGCTAAATTCAATTCAGTTCATGAGGTTCTGGTGACCAGCAAAATGAGAGATTAGTGACTCTGCAAACCCTTCAACTTTCTGACTCTAAACAATGAAATTATGTGCCACATGCAGAATAGGTGATAAATTCTCAAGATAACAATATCGAATATTCCCAGGTCAGGTAGGAATCTTATAAATTAGCTCCAGAGATCTTTGGTGTGTAAAGGACTGATTCAATACTCTTCCCCCATCCACCTCAACCATTTGTGTGACTTGGACCTAAAGCAGGGAACTTCTTTCTCATCCTCCATATTGATTCAATGACCAATACCTACAAGAAGCAGCAGCTACTGTCCTAGAAATTTAAAGGAAAAGAAGTAAATGGAGGGCATGATTGGGATCAATTGAAAATGTTACAGACTGGTGACTGTTGCAGAACTGAGAGAAAGGCGAGTAGACCCAAGGACTAACAGACTCCATACCAAAGGTTACTCAGGATAGGGGCCCAATCCTCCGTGGTGAGGAATCCAGCCTTGTCTGGTCTTTAACACCAGTAAATAAGATAGCACCAAAAAATTACTTGGTCAGAAAAATAAGAAAAACACAAACACACCAAAGATATCAAGAGAAAAAAATCCTCAGGAAGGCTCAGATGCAAAGTAACAAAAAAGATAACAATAATAATAATAATAATAATAATAATAATAATAATAATAATAGAGAGTATCCTTAAAACTCAGGAAGAAGAAAAAAGGAGCAGAACTGCAGATAAACCAAAATGCCATTAGGAAATATTACAACATGAAAGGAAAGGAGCCTGATTAAAGACAGAATCCTATAGAATCTTAGATGTATAGAACAGGAAGAAGCATAAGAATGACTCAAAAGAGAAATGAAAGTCACAGAAGATGCTAGAAATGAAGTTATTTAGAAATTGATGTTCTCGATTCAGAATTGCAAAGCAACTTGTAGGCTAAAAAAAAATCCGTAATGGATGGAGAATCTTTTTAAAGTAATGAAAGGAAGATAAACAGATATGGAGCAAAAATATGGTGAAGTGGGGAAAAAATCACAAAAGAAAAAAGGCAACATGCCAAGCATAAATTATCTACAAGCCAAAAATTGAATACAAGATAAGCAAAAACATCAAGAACTATGATAAATGCCCCACCCCCAAAAATACTAGAACCCATCAGAATTTATGAATACAAACAACAAAGCATTAATTGAAGGAATTTATGGATTATTGCCAGGAAGGAAAAAACTTCTCTTTGAACTTCAATTAAACCCAACAAACAATTATTAAGCTTTTTCTAAAACCAAGAATTTAGCTAGGCAATCAAAAGTATTACGAGTGTAAAGAAATAAGAGACAGCCAGAACCATACTTTCAGCAAGTATGGAGAGTCCTTCAAGGGACTTTCAGCAGTCAGGTAACTATCAATCTTCAAAGTCTAGTGTGAGAAGAAGGTAAAGGAATTGAAGAAATTTCTCTCATTCTCCAAATTCTCAAAGGAAATGAGTGATCTCTTTAAGATGGAAATAAAGAAGAAAAAGGAACTGAAGAGACCAAAAAGAATTCTGTCTCATGTTAAGAGTAGGGAAAATATGGTATAAAGGAGAAAGGGGAGATGGAGGAGCAGAATTAGAATCATTATGGTATGGTTAGTTCCTGTCCTTTGTTAACAAAGAAGACCAAAGTGACACCACTTTGTTGGAGAAAAATTACAGTGTGTCCAACTGTGGCTGATCAGACCAATAAAAGCATGGAATGCTGTACCTCAGGTCAGGCATAAATAGTCCATGTGAACACCCCAGGTTTTACTCTAAACTTAAATATGTCTCATTTTCCTCTGAGCTGTTTCAATACTGCCTTTCTCATAGAGTGCAACACCTTCTCTACTGAGGGCACACCATGCTGGCCGTCCTGTTCCAGGGTCTCCCAAGCTGTACAGTCAATTTCAAAGTTCTTAAGAGAGACCTTCAGGGCATCCTAGTATCCCTTCTTCTGACTTCCTTTGTGAGAACTTGCCCTGTATAAGTTCTTCATAAAATAGTCTTGTTAGTAAATATATGCCTGGCATTCTAACAACATGGCCCATCCATCACAGTTTCACTCTCTATAGTGATGTTGTACTGCTAGGCAGTTTAGCTCAGGCAGAGAAAGGACTTCAGGGTCTACTATCTTCTCCTGCCAGGTGATCTTAAGAATCTTCCTAAGACAATTTAAATGGAAGCGATTCAGTTTCCTGACATGGTGCTGGTAGACTGTCCAGATCTCAAAGATCTACAGCAATAATGTCAGTACAATGGATCTATAGACCTTCAGTTTGGTGGTCAGTCTAATAGCTCTTCTCTCCCACACTTTCTTTTGGAGCCTCCCAAATACTGAGCTAGTTCTGGCAATGCATGTGTCAATCTCATTGTCAATGTGGACCTCCCTGGAAAAGACACTGCCAGGAGAAGTGTGAACTTGTCCACAATCCTCAAACTTCTCCACTTGCTGTAATCGATGGTTCCACACATGGATGGTGTGGGGCTAAGTTGATGGAACATCTGGGTTTTCTTGGTGTTAATTGTTAGATCAAAATGAGCAGAAGCAGCAGAGAATCAATCCATACTTTGTTGCCTCTCAGCTTCAGAGGCTGCATTGAGGCACAATCATTTGCAAAGAGAATATTGTGCACGAACACTCCCTCTATTTTGGTCTTGGCTTGTAGCCTTTTCAAGTTGAAGAATTTACCATCATGCGGTAGCTGAACTTGAGGCCATGTTGATGCTCAGTAAAACCATTTGACAGCATGGCTGAAAACATCATGCTAAAAAGCTTGGGAGCAAGGACACAGTCTTGTTTCATTCCATTGGTGACTAAGAACTCTCGAGAACATCATCCACTATCTAGAATCTGGGCATGCATGTTGCCATGAAAGTGTCATAAGTAGAAGGAACTTCTGAAGTCATTTAGATCAACCTCTTACTTCATAGAGGAAAAAATTGAGGCCCAATTCCACATGGGTTGTAAGTGTCAAAGGATGGGATAGTTTCTCTCTAAAGTTTCTCTCTAAAGAGACTGGACTATTTTCATCTCTCTCACATGGTAGGAAAATTCTTTGGAGAGTTCCAGGTAATTTTCCCTTTTTTCTCAATGAAACTAGCATCTCAATCTCAGTCTTCTTCTCCAAATTAATCCCCTTCTCCTATTTAAAGATTTCCATACAAATGTTGACATTATAGACATAGACACAGACACAGACACTGAAACAGACACAAAGACAAAAACATAGATATAGATATCAAATTCCCTAATTACTCAGTTCTCAGATTTCCCCAACTACTAGGACCTGCACTTTCAATTTATTTCTACCATATAATAATGATCATAACTTGAATCTTACCACCACCAATAAGTATTTCAGTTCCATAATCAAAAACACTGATCAGAAGCTCCTATCCTTCCATTTCTCCCTGCTTCATTCCTCCTAAACCTATTCTTCATTTCTGCCATTTACCTTAGAAATCTAATCAGTTACTGAATATTTCCTTCTCTACAATATCCTCTGTACCTCTTCTCTAGATTTCCAGTTACATTCATTCAAGCCCTCATCACCTCACACTTGGACTATTTCAATAGCTTTTTGTAAAATAAATTTTATAGTTGAGCATTTGTTTTTGCATTACCTGTGCTTCTCTCTGTCCCGCCCCATTCCTCCCAAAGAGCCATCCCAATCAAGAAATAATCTTTTTAAAAAGAAAAAGAGGAAGAAGAGAAAAATAAGTGCTTTCAGTTAGATCAATTAGATCTCCATGTTTCAATTCTCTGCCCTCTCTAATTGATCCTCCACACAACTGCCAAAGTGATTTTCCTGAAGCCTAAGTGTGATCACATTACTCCTACTTAATAAAGTCTAATGGCTTTCTATTACCTCCAGGATCAAATATTATCTCTTCTATTTGACATTTTAAGAGCTTCACAACTACCTATCTCCCATCTTTCCTATTGAGTTACTTTTTGCAGAGCTCCAGTCTTGCATCTACAATGACTTGTTAGACATCTCAAACTGGATATCCCCTAGACTCAACATGTCCAAAACTGAACTCCAAATCTACCCCCATACAAATCCTCCCCCTTCCAAATGTACCCATTTCTCATATTCTCCCAAGCACCCAAGCTTACAACCTAAATCTCTCTGTCTGTCTTTCTTTCTCTGTTAGTCTTTCCTCTATTGTCTCTCTCTTATAGGGAAACAGTGCTAATACATTGTTGGTAGTACCAATAGTCTAGACAAAAATAATTAACAAAACTTTTTTTTAATTTTAAACATTAACAGAAATAATAAAACTAAATAATATCCATTATCGCACTGTTGGAAATGCTTCATCAAGAAATCACTGGTGGGGGGAGCAGCTAGGTGGCATAGTGGATAAAGCACCGGCCTTGGAGTCAGGAGTACCTGGGTTCAAATCCAGTCTCAGACACTTAAAAATTACCTAGCTGTGTGGCCTTCGGCAAGCCACTTAACCCCATCTGCCTTGCAAGAAAACCTAAAAAAGAAAAAAAGAAATCACTGGGGGTGGCTAGGTGGCACAATGGACAGAGCACTGGCCCTGGAGTCAGGAGTACCTGAGTTCAAATTTGACCTCAGAAACTTAATAATTACCTAACTGTGTGGCCTTGGGCAAGCCACTTAACCCCATTGCCTTGCAAAAAAAAAGTCATCAAAAGGGGGAAAGGGGGAACAATGGAAATGTAACAATCCATAAACGATACTCATCGATGCATTCTATGCCAATAGCAGAAAAAGACAATAAACACCATAACTGCCTTGTGGTTGAAGAAAGACTGAGTCACCTGTTTAGTATTAATGTATCTATTAAGAATGACAAGTTTAGGGATTAAAAAGAAATATGATAAGCTATATACAAAATAATACAAGGCAGAACAGTATACACTATGACTATAATAACAATCTCATTTCAAAATCCTAACAGAGGTGTCTTACACAATGACTCTTGAAGATCAGCATTTCCAAATATGACCCAAACCAAGTAAAATGTAATTGGAAAGTATTTAACAAAATAAATAAAAATACAGCACAACATAATGCTAACATGTGGTTTTCCAATGCCATATGTGGTCTATGGGAATTCTCAAGTATACTTTAGTGACCCTTATTTCTATTTGAGGACAGCGAGGTGGTATTCATCTTCCAAAGTTCAAATCTGGCCTCAAACCTACCCCATATCCAATCTGTTGCCAAGATCTGCTGTTTTCATCTTTGCATCATCTCTCAAATTCACTGCTTTCTCTCCTCTGAGACTTTCACCACCCTGGTATAACACTTATCATCTGAGACCTGCACTATTTCAACAACCTGCTGGTGGAACTGCCAGTCTCAAGTCTCTCTCCACTCCAGGCCAACTTCCAGGAACCAAAGACATTTTTCTAAAGGGCAAGTCAGAACATATCACCCCCTCCTCAATAAACTCTAGTGGTTCCCTATCACCTATAAGATCAGATTTAAAATTATCTGATGTTCAAAACCCTTCAGAACATAGCACCCGTATACACACACACACACACACACACACACACACACACACACACAGCCTTTCCAGTCTTCTTTTACTTTATATTCTCTCACATTCTTCAATCCTGTGACATTGTCCTCCTATATATCCTAAAGACAACCCTTTTACTATCAAGACAGAATCTATCATCACATTTAAAACCTCCTGCAAAGATATTAATAATAATAATTAGGATTCATGTCGTCTTTTCAGGTTTATAAAGCATTTTACAAATATTATCTCATTTTATCTTCACAACAATCTGGAGAGTTTGGTACTTTTATTATGACCATTGTACAAAAAAAAAGTGAACTGAGGCAGACAGCAGTTAAGTGACTGTGTAGGATAAAAATCCACTTAAAAATAGAGAGAATGCTCTGAGCAAAAAAAAAAAATTATTTTAGCTTTTCTCAAGAAAAGGGCACATTCCAAGTCTCACAAAGGTAGTGAAAGTCAAGGAGTTGCCCCAAATTCAGTCAAGCAAGATTATATGGCCTAATGTGATCCCCTCTTCCTCCCTATTGTCCCTCTCTGTCGACTTATTGGTTAAGTCTTCAGAGTTACATTCTACTTGTGAAACTCTACCCCAGTACCAAAGAAAAGAATGAAAGCTTTTCATAAACTATTACCTCACTATCCAGATGGTGAGAATAGCCTTCAGGATTATAACTATCTTATTGAAATAATGTAACTTGTCTTGGAGCACAAGGTCTACGAACAGTCTACTTATCATCAAACAAGAGGAGTCTTATGAGCTTCTTTGGAATGCAAGGTTTTTCTCATGGGAAAATCTACTATCCTTCTAGAAGTCCATAAAAGTAGTCTCATCAAATTTAGGAGCGTGAGCCACCTGTTTGGAATACAAAGAGCTTTCTTCTAGAAATAGTTTAAGAATGATAGTTTGTTCTTTCTTTAATATTTCTTAATCCCAAGAGGACTTCACTAGGAATATTAACCCTTTAAATGGTTTTATTGGGAATATTCCACTCATGACTCTCTTAGAGTTAAATAATATTTCACTGTGAATTTTCTTGGCTCCAGATCTAGTCCTCTATATATTGCAATACCAAGAAAGATAGACATTCTCTCTCCTTATCTCACAGAAGAAAATTTGTTTTATACTTACCATAATTATGACATTAGATTGAAATCAATTTTCTCTTCCTTATGTCCTCCTTAAAAATGGCTTCCTCTCATCTCAATACCATGATGTTAGTGAATATGTTTGCCACTGGGGCCCTGCTAAGAAGCAGGAGACAAGCAACTATCCAAGAAGAGCTCAAACTTTCTATTCTATCACCAATTCATATGAGAAAATTCAGATTAATTATTTATTTATCACATTTGTTAGCCATTTCTACATGAGATTCTGCAAAAGAAAAGTTCCTGCCATCATGTCTTACCACTGATTAATTACAGATAACCGAACCAGGAAGTACTCTTAACAGAAACAGTCTGGATATTTTTGCATTTTTTATGTAGCTAGATAGATAGATGATAGACAGATGGATAGATAGATGATAGATAAATAGATAGATAGATAGATGATAGATAGATAGATGATACACAGATGGATAGATTGATGATAGATAAATAGATAGATGGATAGATAGATGATAGACAGATGGATAGATTGATGATAGATAGATAAATAGATAGATAGATAGATAGATAGATAGATAGATAGATAGATAGATGATAGACAGATGGATAGATTGATGATAGATAAATAGATAGATATACAGACAGATAGATATGGAAGGTGGGAGAAAGAGAGAGAGATGATGGGTGGATGAATGGATGGATGGATTGGGTGGGATGGATGGAATATATGGTAGATGGATGGATGGAATGAACAATAATATGGATGGATAAGTGGATATAGATACATCTATCCACAATCTCTTTCTTTACTTAATCTTCTTCCAAGTAGAGATTCCAAGACTCATGATTTCTTTTCTATAAGGAAAATCCTCCCTCCATCAATGTAAATTGTAGCCTGCTCTGAAACTTAATGTCTTAAAGAGTTGCTTGGGTCAAAATTCCATCTTTTTGTCATTCAATTTTGGGAGAAGAGATTAAATAGTTTAGTGTAATAGAAGATCCTCAAACTGAAAGTACTACTGGCTCCATGCCAAAATAAAAGGAGGCAGTTGCATGACTTGTCCAAAATCACTTGGCTAGAATGCATCAAAGAGCTATGTCATCCTGACTGATGATCTACTACATTTCATCCTTACTGATGACCTACTACATTTCATCCTTACTTTACAGAAGCTATCCATCCCTTCTTGTTCTTTTTTTTCAGAGTTTTTTTTGCAAGGCAATGGAGTTCAGTGATTGCTCAAGGCCACACAGCTGGGTAATTATTAAGTCTCTGAGACGGTATTTGAACCCAGGTTCTCCTGACTCCAGGGCCAGTGCACTCTATCCAATGCATCACCTAGCTGCCCCCCCTCACTTCATGTGTGAATGTGAATTCTTTTTTTTAAACTTATTAACCTTTGGGGTGGCTAGGTGGCATAGCGGATAAAGCACCGGCCCTGGAGTCAGGAATACCTGGGTTCCAATCCAGTCTCAGACACTTAATAATTACCTAGCTGTGTGGCCTTGGGCAAGCCACTTAACCCCATTTGCCTTGCAAAAAACCTAAAAAAAAAACTTATTAACCTTTTCCCTAAGGCTCTACTAAGAGAAAACAAGCTCTGATGGCTCCATCCAAGTTGGAAAGGTTTTGAACATAGACCTGATAACCATATCTCTGACATGCAAGAACCAAATTAGCTAACCTCGGAGAGACACTTCATTAATTGGATCGTAGGCTGATTGTTTTTTTTCATCCAGTAAAAACTCTTGTCAGAGAGACATTGTGATCTGCATTGATAAAAGTTAATGTCTACACTAATGACATCACTTACACCTGAAGAACATACATTTCAATTAGCCTAGTGGAATAGTGATCTTGGATAAATAACTTAAAAATGGGTATTGGGACTGGTTTACACCACCAACAGTTAAGGTAATCATGTGTTTATGCAAAAATAATTTCCATATGAAAACTCAGAAACACACTGTGGATAGAACTCAGAAGCACACCTTGGTTGAAAATCTGAAAATCTATAGTAATTAAAGATTAAATCAAACTTTGATAAAGCGAAAGAAAAAAGAAGAAAATTCTAGATGTGGAAACAATTCCAAAATACAACTGAGTGATGGGTGCTATCTGCAAATCAATCTGTCAAAAGGAACAGAAGGTCTGTGCTAGCTAAACAATACCATCAGTAGTAATCAAACTTAATAAAGAAAACTGGTAAGGGATGTGGTAAACATCAATTACCTAGGAAAAGTACAAAGGTGAAAGGATGGTTTTGATGGTAAAATCAGCAAAGTATATTTAAATGAACAAAATGCTGAGCAAAGAAGAAAAAGACTTCTGAGAGCAAGGTTCCATAGGTTTACATTAACTATGATTTTAGAAATAGGCAGTCACTATTTGAATCCAGAAAGAAAGGTTACTGTGGTGTATGTTGATTTAGAAAAACATGCAATGACTTGGACTTGTAAAGAAAAGTGCTAACCACCTTCAGAGAAAATGATGATAGAAGTAAACAAGGGTAGTATGGTCTTACGTGTGTGTGTGTGTGTGTGTGTGTGTGTGTGTGTAGATTTATGTGTGTGTTTGTAGATAATCTGTGTAAATGTTTATGTACATTATATATACATATATATGTATATATATATATATATATATATATATATATATATATCCATCCATATCCATATATAAACATATACACATCCATGCTTAATTGTAACTTCCTTTGGGATGGGATGGGGGGAGGGAATAATAAAGTAAAGCTGCATAGCCAGAAAACAAACAAGGAAGCAAAGAAAAGCTAGGCAGCTTTGAAAACAATGGGTGGTATTTCTTTTATAGGTTTTCTTGAAATGGAAATTTATAGTTATTTACTGAATTCTTTCCTATGGTTAAAAAAAGAAAGAAAGAAATAGACTGAGTCCCTCTTTAAAGCCTTGTTGTACCTTGCTTCCTTGTCCAACCAGGAGGCAACTTTCATATGCAAGCTTTCTCCTTTGTCCACTTCTTCTCTATCCAGTCTTTCATCCTCAGAACCACAGACTTAAAGTTGGAGGGGACTTCAAAGTCACCAGCTGGACTATCCAACTAGTATCCAAACAAAATTCCCTTCTGCAATATCCTTGACTTATGACCTCCAGTCTTCAATCAAAGACATCAAAGAGAGAATTCCCTCACTTCCTTAGAAGGCAACCCATCCCACTTCCAGATCACCCTGATTGTTAAGGTTCGGTTTGGTTTGGTTTCCTTAAATCTGCTGATCTGCAACATGTACCCATTGCTTCTACTAGATGCTAGAGTCAAATAGAGCATGTCTGATCCCTCTTCCATATAATCACCCTTCAGACAATTGAAAGGTAGCTATCATGTCCCTCAATAGTCTTCTCTTCTATAAGTTAAGCATTCCTAACTCTTTCAACTGACCCCCAACTTCCTAAATCAGTTTGGTTGCATTTCTCTGAACAGCTATTATCTGTCTTATCCAAAGTTCTTCCTAGCAAATTCCAAGTCATAGAATCAAATACTACAGATGTGACCAGATTTAATCAGAGTCCAAGCAAATCATTGCTTCTCATGTTCTAGATTTATGTCTTTCTTGTGTCTTGTAGTCTAAAATTAATTTTTGGCACTTATTTCTTACCATTAACTTATGTTGAGCTTGCAATACAATAAAAATGTACAGATTTTTTATATGAAATGGTATCTAGCTATACCTCAACCATTTTATATTCGTGAAATTGATTTTAAATACCGTGTAGGACTTTACATTTGTTCCTGTTAAAATTTCCTCAACTTGGATTCAAACCATTGAGTTCTAGCTTGTCATGATTTTTATAAAATTGTTATCTATTGTGTTAGCTGCCTTTCTAAGTTTTGTGTCCCTTACAGACTTGATAGGTATATATTCTGATCTAGTCCTGACTCAAGCAAGTCCCCAGCAATTTAGGGACAGTAATGGAACATAAGGGATACTCATAGATCATTCAACAGTAAATCAAAGGAGATTTAATTAATAGTGGGAGAAGGATATTCAGTGAGACTATGTATTGATGATGGCCTGAGTTTATTTAGACAATTGAAGTTCCCTTCATTTATTTGCCCATCATAGTCCAACAGTAAATATCAGAGAACACTTGAAGGGTTCTTATGGCTGTTTCCTCTTCAGCCAAGTTGAAAGTGATATCTGCAGCCTAAGGTTTTAATCCCAAAAGCCAATCAAATCTCTAAGATAGCTTCAACACCTTATAAGAAAAAAAAAACTAACCTAAATTTTCATGGCAGCATGACTTAAGACACTGCTCCCATCATATCACTTCATCAAAGTTATTTTGTCATCATTTCAGTCATGTCCAACTCTTTAGACACCATTGAAGGGGAAAAGTTCTTGGCAAAGATAGTGGACTGGTTTTTCATTTCTTTCTCCAACTCATCTTACAAACAAGAAAGTAAGGCAAAAAAAGGGTTAAGTGACTTGTCCACAACAAAACAACTAGTAAGTATCTGAGGCTGGATTTAATCCAAGATTCTCCTGACTCCAGGTCTAGCATTCTATCCACTGTGACACTGAGTTACTCTTCAAAACTGTTTAAACAATGCAAGACTAACAATGCTAGATGCCATCCTCCGAGTTAATATTGAATCATACATGACTACTCTTTAGATCCAACCTCTCAACCTGTCCAGAACCTGTTACTGTTACCATCCCTAACACCTAGCACATTATCTCTCAATCTTTTGCCACTACTTTGCTAAATTCCAGATAAATTGCATCTACAACATTATCCTTTTATCCAAGTTTATAGGGAAAGCTAACTGGAACATTAGATAGAATGCTGAGCCTACAGTGAGGAAGACTCATCTGACCTTGGACACTTACTAGCTATGTGGCCCTGAGTGAGTGACCTTGTTTGCCTCAGTTTCCTCTTCTGTAAAATGATCTGGAGAAAGAAATGGCAAACCACTCCAGTATCTTTGCCAAGAAAACCTCAAATATGGTCATGAAGAGTCAGTCAGACATGACTAAAGTGACAGCACAATAACAAAAAGTTAAAATGAAAATGAATTTAAAATCTTAAGGAAATCACACTAGCTTTCAGAGCTTCCTTTTCTAAATGCTTGCAAACCATCAATTGCAAAGTCATCCTGGAAATTGTCCCCAAATCTAAGTTAAATTCTCAAGCCTTTGGTTTCCAGAGTCTAATCTTTTCCCTTTATTGAAAATTCAGACAATATTTGCCTTTTGCCAGCACTTCAGTATTTCTCATATTCTCCTACATCTTTGAGAGATTGCTGACTATGACTCAGTAATCACACTTTCCAGTTCTTTCAGTCCTCTGCAAAGTTGTTTTTTAAATCTGGTGACTGGTTTATTTAGTGAAGGTAAGTACAGTCTTGCTATCATCTTAATTATAATGATTTTCAGTCACCTAAGGATCTATTTTGTTTTATTTTTCTCTGTTCCAGTCCACAGATAATTCTCATTGGAAGAGAAAACAAGAATTAAAGAAAACTTGGGTAGTTACACCTTTCTTCCATTGACCATTCTCATCATCCAATTCCTGATTAGCAATAGTTCCATCCTTGCTTTGGTTCTCCTATTTTTTATCAATACCCCCCAAACTCTTTTTGTTGTCCTAAGAATCATCCTTCATCCCCAAACTTTAGTCTTTCTGATGTGATTCTCATAAGACCATGAAGGCTTGATTCATTCTTTGTAAATCATTTACTCTTTTATTGTCTGACTTCTCTGTGTGTGCACATCATACTCATTAGACAGCTTCATTCTTTCCTTTCATTAAAAATTATTTGTTTATAGCTTCAAAATTTCAATTCTGCAACTTTTCAATCCATTTTGACCTGTTCCTTCCTTAGGTTCCTTTCTTAGAAGATTCTGAAATTTCATCTGCCAAAGTCCAGGATTTTTTCCTCCTTGTCTTGAATGAATTTTAATTTATGGTCATCATTTCCCTCCAATTCACCCCATATTTGTTGTTTTTCACAACTCAAAAAGAATGTAAGCAAAATCTCTCCATTAGCATGCCAGAAGAATAGTTGGAAAGCTGAGCAACAATCTTGCTATCTATTCTCTGTTTCTATCATTTTCTGCCAAAGCAAAGACAGACTTTAGAATTATATTGTCATCTACATGTAGTCTGGACACCAGTGTCAAAAATCAAAGATGAAGATAAGGAAACTGGAAATGTTAAAATATTGTATACCTATTGATGGTAATAGATAACTAACTGGGGAGAAAATTGAAAAATAAAGGTATTTTAAAATGAGGTCATGTTGATTTTGTAAGGATAAGAAGTCAATAATAATATAACTAGTATGTATATACTGCTTGGTATAGCTAGGTGGTATGGTATATAGGGTGCTAGATTTGGAATCAGGAAAATCTGAGTTCAAATCTTGCTCCAGATACTAACTGTGTGTCCCTGAGCAAGCCACTTAAACCTCTTGACCTCAGTTTCCTCATCTGTAAAATGATCTGGAGAAGGCAAAGGCAAACTACTCCAGTATCTTTGCCAAGAAAATCCCAAATGGGGTCATGAAGAGCCCAACATGACTAAAAAATGACTGAACCATAACAACATCTATTGCTAACTAAACTCATTACCTACATTTTCTCAGCTGGACCTCAAAACAACCAATGAAAATATTATTATCCCCTTTTCACAGATTTGAAACCCAAGGATAAAATCAATCAACTGACTTCTATTTTCACACAGCAATCTAATGACAGACAGAAGACTTGAACTGGAGTCTTCTTATTCCAAATTGAACTTCTATTACACTACACCACCATTCAGGAGCAGAAGATAGAAAAATATGCCTATAAAAGAAGTCACAGATAAATTGAAGTGTTAAAAGTCCTCTGGAGTAAACTGCCCTCCTACAATGTTGCTTCCCCTCAGTTAAACTTTCCCAGAGCCAATGAAGAATGTTTAGTGAAGAATGACTATATGGATGTGAATGTCCTTTTCACTTATGGGAAAGAAGATAATGAAATCTATAGAAACTTTTCCTTAGTAGTGTTTCTCCAAGTTGCTAAGTAGAGATCAAGCATAAAGATGGATGAATGTACCTTTTTGCATTCAGTATGAACTTTGTAGTAAATTTATAATAGTCAAAAATGACTTGGTCAACTCAAAGTTGTTCTAAACCAATATTGCTTTTGCTGATGCAACATTCTCTTATTTCTGTTCATTTTGCTCTTCATTGTTTCCATGTACATCTATCCAGGTTTTTCTAGATCATTGAGCTCATCGCTTCTTATAGCACAGTAATATTCCATCATGATCATATACTTGATTAGTCATTCCCCCATACCCACAATTTTCAGTTCTTTGTCACTACAAAGAAAGTTCCTATAAATATTTCAAAAAAGTATAGGTTCTTTTCCTTTTTCTCAAATCATCTTTGGAAGCTTAGAGAGTCACAGGATTCTTGGTTCAGTAATATGGCAGAGGAAATTTAGTTTTGCAATGTCAGTAACAAACCAAAGGCTATTTATGAACCAAAGACCAAAGACCTACTCAGTACTGATGGAGCCACATTGATTAATGATAAGAACACGAACCCGGAAAAATGGATTGAACACTTCCATAGTTCTCAACACTCTCATCAATCAATGCCCAAGCTAGTGATATATGCCAAAAGTTAAAATCAATTCTCTCTAGTGGAACTTCCAACCAAAGAAGAGGTATTGAATACCATTAGACTCCTCTCAGGTGATAAAGCACCTGGTGCTGATTTCATCCCAATAGAAATCTACTAGGCAGGGGGTCTACTACTCATATAGATGCTAACTGATATCTTCCAGGTTACTTGGCAATATCTCCAAGAGATCAAGGATGCATTCATTGTCCATCTCTGAAAAGGAAAAGGAAACAGGTTGCCCTGTGACAATCACGGGGTGGGGGGGGGGGGCGGTGTTGTCACTCTCTTAGTCATTGCCGACAATATTCTTGCCAGAATCCTCCTTAATTAACCCTCCTTCACCTGGAAGATGGTGGTCTACTCAAGAGCTACCCCAAAAGCACCAAAGAATGATTGCCTTGATGTTTACTGCCTGAAAACTTCAGGAGAAATGCAAAGAGCAGAACTGAGGTCTGTACACATTCATCAACATGACCAAAGCCTTCATCAACACTACTGTCACCAAAATTTGGTTTCCCATAGAATTTATCATAATTTCCACAGTGGTATGCCGACAGTGATTCTGAATATGGTCACCAGTGGAAATAAATAGGACTATATGCTTACTCCCATGCTTTTTAGTAGTATGTTTTCCATGATGTTGTCAGATACCTTCAAGGTCAGTTACCACACTGATGGTAAACTAATTTGAAAAGGTTACAAGCCAAGGTTAAAGTGAAGGAAGAGTGGGTATATGACTTTTTGATAATTGATGATCATGCACTCAACCACTGAGGTGAGTTGAGTTTGGATTGATTAGATGATGATGATGATACCAATATTAACCTGACAATCAGCACCAAGAAAATAGACTCTCTTCCAACCAGCATCATGCCATTCATGTATGAAAAAACTAATTAAAGCAGATGGAGAAATTTTGAATGCTATGGATAAGTTCATTTACCTTCACATACTTTCCAGATATATCCACATAGATGATGAGATTGATATATGCATTGCCAGAACTAGATCAGCATTTGGGAAGCTCTGAAAGAGTGTGAAAGAAGATAGTTTGCCTGCCAAACTGAAAATCTACAGAAGTGTTGTATTGACTTCATTGCATGCCTGCAAAATCTGGATAATATAGCAGAAAGTTGAACCACTTATTTTTTAATTATTTTAGGAAAATTCTGAAAGATCACATGGCAAGATACTGAGGTCATCTCTTGAGCTGAACTGCCAGGTATTCAAACTCTGCTACAAAGAGTGCAACTTCATTGGGCTGGCCACAAAGCCCAAATGCCAAACATACATTTACCTAAAAGACTATTATACGGAGAATTTACACAAGGCAGGTGTTCACAAGGAGATCAGAAGAAGGGCTATCTGAAGAACTTTCATATAGTGTATGAGACAGAAGACACTAGCACAGGAGCACCCAGCAGGATATACCTACATCAAAGAAGATGAGTGTTCTATGAACAAAATAGAATTACAATAGGTCAAAGGAAACATGAGATGCAAAATCTAGAAACTTCTCCATCCCAACTGTTCATATGAACTATTTTTGCCCAACTTGTGGAAGAGCATTCTGAACTCACATTGTTCTGATCAGTCACAGTCACACACACACACACACACACACACACAGCTACCTTGATCCCAACCTCATAATGACAATGGTCTCAAGTTTAATAGATGAATAATAACAACATATTAGCTAGATACTCTGAAAAGGATCTTTGAGAGAACATGAATGAGTATATCACAAGATGAGAAGTCATGAATGAGTTGTAAACTGCACCCATGGAAAAATATTCCCAAGAAAGAAGTCACAGAAACACGAGAACTGAAAGCCCTCTTTAGTAAACTGTCTCCCCCCCCACAATGTTGCTTTCCCTAAAGGAAACTTTTCTAAAAGTGTTTCTCCA
The DNA here is from genome assembly GCF_037893015.1 of Macrotis lagotis. Taxonomy (NCBI): domain Eukaryota; kingdom Metazoa; phylum Chordata; class Mammalia; order Peramelemorphia; family Peramelidae; genus Macrotis; species Macrotis lagotis. Next base: position 36,429,058 of record NC_133660.1, read on the forward strand.
AATTGGTTAGGAGAGACCAAACATAAAGAAGGGTGAATGTATGACCAGTGATGGAGATTATCAAGATAGATCTTCAAGAAAGTAATGGCCTTGTTCTTTCAGTGATCCCAGGATCTTTGAAGGATTCTCTTATTTATATACATGACTGGCTGTTGCATTGGTTATAAAAATGTCAGATAATCAAGTTTTGTTTATTGGTGATTTAGGATAAGAAGTTACTGGTTGGAGAAATCTAATCCCAGTCTATTACTATAAACATAGACTATACCTGGATAAAAATAGTGGACAGATCAAACAATATATTCCTTCATATTCTCAATTTCCTTTTAATGTAATCAAGAGAAAGAAACACTAGATTTTTGCCATGTCAAAGACCCAAATACTTCTTCCTACTCCCTGGTTCTATGTAGATTCTCAGAGAATTTCGACCAAGAACAAGCAAAATTTCATTCAATTACTCCAAAGTCTGAAGATTTACATTCAGAATATTTGTGATGGCTTTATAGTCAGGTCCCTCTACATTTAATGTCAGAAAAACAACATGAATTTAGAGTTAATTGGACTTTACAATTATCACTCTCCTGTGGATGTTGGAAAAGTCACTTTGGGCCTCAATTTTTTCATCTCTGAAATGAGAAATTGGGCTAGATGATCTGGTCACTTACCTCTAACATTTTATAAATTGATGGTAATTTATTATACATCAGCAAAATATTTTAGTTTCTGTTTTCCTTTGATTGAAGTATGACATAAAAGTATGAGCAGTCTTGTAGATGGACAAATTTGTGAAGATGGACTCTCAGTGACTTCCTTTGGCCTAAGAGTCTCCCATGGATTGCAAAAAATTTCCCTAGGAGGCTAAAGTTCCATTCCAAATCTAACCAGATTAGAGTATATTCTGGTTTACCATCAGTTAATTAATCAAGCCTAGGCCATGATGTGAAGTCATTGTTTATACTAAGATAAATGCAGGCAAATACTGATTGAAGGTCTCTTCATATGAAGCTCTACCTGTTTCCTTTACCCATTAGGATATATAGTTTCTCTCCCACTTCATCAGAGTATAAGCATCCTTAACAGAAATTTTAGGTGTTTCCCTCCCAGAGTCATGGATTGAGTCACTGGAGGCATTATACCACTGCAGAAACCTTCTTCGAGGTTTTTTTTTTCATTATCTGCCTTTCAAAGTTAAACTGTGATGTGGCAGTGAACCTGGGTTCTTTAAGAAAATACCAGAGCAGCATAGACTCTGGAAGGTCCTATCATACTAAAAATACTTCAGATATATCCTTCTACTTTTTAAGGGTCAGCCTCATTTATACTGGAGAAGTTCATCACCCAATGATGACTGACTTCCCAATGAAGGTTTCTTCCATCTTGAAATTAAACAACCAACCAAACCGACCATCCCTCCTGGGGTCTTCTGCTTCTGAAACAACATTGTAGCATGACATCACTAGAAATCACAGTCTTTAGACTGTCTATAAACTTTAACTTAGCCTTTCATACTTGAAATAGGAGGTCCTTGTCAAATTATCAACAAATGAGCATTTTACTGGAGCATTTGAATTGTCTCCATCACGACATTCTCTTTAACAATGAAACTGAAAGACAACAAGGAGCCATAACAAAGTCAGGGGATTTTAACCTGGAATCTTTGAACTTGATTGTATGTGTATGTGTGCATATGAATGCCTGTATGCAGAGATGCCCCTATACATACACACATATATATATATGTATATATACATATATATATGTGTGTATGTATGTATTTCAATGATATTGGTTTCCTTTGTAATTCTATGTATTTTACTTTATTTTAGAAACATTCTTCTGAAAATAGCATCTACAAGTTTTACCAGACTCTCCAAGGGAGAGTAGGATCATATTGCACAGAGCACTAGGCCTAGATTCAAGAAGACCTTTAACAAAAACGGTTAAGAACCTCCTGTTTATGTGGACAACTGATTCATGGGTTCTGAATATAGATGCAAATAAAAGATTTGAAGGAATTTACTTTATTATGCATATAAAAATAAGAAACTTTGAGAGATATCTAGCATTGCCATGTCCATGAGAAGCATTTCAAAAAAACTATCATAAAAACAATGAAAATTTATTCACTAAAATCTATTTGTGGGGTTCAAAGAGGTGAACAAAATCTACAAAACAACAACAATCCAATTGTAGATTCCTCTAAATTAAATCATACTAGCTAGATGGCACAATGGGTAGAATGCTATATTTGGAATCAGAAAGACCTGATTTCAAATTGGACCTCAGACACTGACTGAGTAGTTGACCATGAATAAGTCACTTGGTTTTTCCCATCTGTACAATGGGGATAACAATAGTTCTTCTTTTCAAGCATTATTTCTAAAACAAAATAAAATATTATTGGTAAAATATTTTCCAACTAGATCTCATTAAAATTAATAATATTTAATTCAAATACAAAGGAATATAGATATATAATAGGAGAAAACAACAAAAATAGTCAGGAAAATGACATTTGGGGCTAAGAAATGGGTGCCTTTGGGTAAGGGAGAGGAAGAAAAACTCACAGATGACTCTAAAATTAGGAAACTGGGGGAGTGAGAGGGTCATGGTTCCTTGAACCAAAGCAGGGAAATTGGCAGGATGGGGGTTCGTCTCTTCTGTGTGTCTGTGCCATCTAGAAGATAGAAGACCTTTTACACAATGGCACTTAATAAGTGTAAAATAAATTCACTTGAAATTAATCAAGAGCAAAGTGAAAGGAAGAAATTAGAAATAGAGTCTGACATTCTTTACCCTCAAATGTCATTAAGAAATGAGATCTCATTCTCAAATTTGAGGCAAAGTATGTAAATTAAAACCCCTCTAAGGAGCTGAATGTGGACCTCTGAAGTCAATTAATTCAGAATCAATTCTTTCAAATCTTTTATTTGCTTCTATATTCAGAATCCATGGCCAGATCTTGTTATTTCTTAGACTTTTCCTTAAGGCTATGATTTCTCTCTCATCATACTCAATTTGGATCGATGTACAACATGGAAACAAAGAAAAGACTGACATTGCTTTCAGTAGGGGGGGGAAGGGAAGTAAGACGGGGGGAAATTGTAAAACTCAAATAATATCTTTAATAAAAATAAATTAAAAAAAAAAAAAAGAATCCGGGGCGGCTAGGTGGCGCAGTGGATAAAGCACCAGCCCTGGAGTCAGGAGTACCTGGGTTCAAATCCGGTCTCAAACACTTAATAATTACCTAGCTGTGTGGCCTTGGGCAAGCCACTTAACCCCATTTGCCCTGCAAAAACCTAAAAAAAAAGAATCCATGATCAGTTGTCCACATAAATAAGAGGTTCTTAACTGTTTTTGTTAAAGGTTTTCCTCAGTTCTTCCTCTCTTTTCAGTCTTTCCCTCAATTAACCCTCTAACAGAGTTTCTTAAAAACCCTGACATCAAAGTATAGGACAAAAATTCACTTGAGTATCTTTTCAGGGTGGCAGGGTGACACCATTTTTGCACAGAATACTGGACTTGGACTCAAGAGACCTGAGTTCTAATCCAGCCTCAGGTACTTATTAGCTGTGTGGTCCTGGACAATTCACTTAACCTCTGGTTGCTTCACTCCTCCCATCTATAAAATGGGGATAAGAGTGACTTCTCAGATTTCTCATGAGAATCAATCTCAGCATCAGTTTCCACATCTCTAAAATGAGGTTTGCAATATTCTTGTGAGGGTCAAATGAAATAATCTTTGTAATGTGTTTTGAAACCTAAATGCCCTATATAAGTGCTGGCGTTATTATTTTAAACCTGTGAATTACTTCCTCAAATAACCCAAACTGAACTTTTAATGATAGCAAAAAAAAAAAAGAAGTAGAAATGAACAAAAAATATAAAATTAGAAACAAAGTGAATGCCCATTGATTGAAGAATGACTGCACTGGGGGGGGGGGGAGAACTAGAGTATTTGAATGCAATGGAATATTATTGTACAGTAAGAAATGAACAAAAGAAACTCAGAAATAGAGGAAAACAAGTATGAAATGATGCAAAATATAAGGAATGAGAGAAATAAACATACCCCATATCCTATAATAAGTAGCCTAAGATAAATTTTAAAAAACACTAAATGGAAATCAATTTGAAATTAATTACAGTAACCAAACTTAAGAAGAGATGATGAAACATGGTCCTTTCTTATCTCTAGATTTGAGGGGCTCTCATACTAGAGAGTTATATTACAGATAGATAAGTTTCCTTAATATTATTCTATGACAAGGAAGCTGGATGACTTAAGTGGATAGAGTAGTCTGTAGTAGAGAAGATTCATTTTCCTGAGCTCAAATTTGACCTCAGATTCTTACTTGTTGTGTCACCCTAGGTAAGTCACTAATCCTTGTTTTCTCATCTATAAAAATGAGCTAGAAAAGGAAATACCAAGAAATGCCAAGAAACTCCAAAAATAGGGTCACAAAGAGTTGAATGTGACCAAACAAAACAAAATACAACAACAACAAAAATTCTATTACAAAGAAAAATTCACTAGGAAGGACATGGTTACTGGAAAATTCTTTTAGGGTAGACAAAAGAGGCAGCTAGGAAGCACAGTGGATATAGAGTAACAGATCTAGAAGCAGGAAGACCTGAGTTCAAATGTGACCATCCCTACT